>NC_140958.1:108536151-108588651 GCF_014529385.1 Adiantum capillus-veneris
AGAGAGAGAGAGAGAGAGAGAGAGAGAGAGAGAGAAATGAAATAAAATGTTATATTAAATAAATGATGAGAGAGTAAGGTTTGGAGATGAATTGATTCATTAGTTTTAGACATAATTGCCCTTTTTTGTGATGTGTCTCACCTTAATATCTTGCCGTTTTCAATTTTAAAAATGCCGGTTCACGGCAAGGGGAAAAGGAGAAATTCCGCCCCATAGTAGAGAAAATTTCGCCTAATATTTTGCCGTTTTCAATTTTTAAAATGCCGGTTCATGACAAGGGGAAAAGGAGAAATTCCACCCCATAATAGAGAAAAATTCCGTCCCATAATTTCTAAAATTTCCTCTTGGCAAATTCAAGGAAAAGAATTTTGTATGTTTGGAAAAATGATTTTTCCCGAACTGGATCTGGTCGGGACTAGGGAGAAGATGGACCATGGCGGCCGGCTATTGACAGCTGAGCTTAATATCTTGCCGTTCTCAATTTCCAAAATGCCGGTTCACGGCAAGGGGAAAAGGAGAAATTCCGCCCCATAATAGAGAGAGAGAGAGAGAGAGAGAGAGAGAGAGAGAGAGAGAGAGAGAGAGAGCAAACTCAGTGTGGCCTTCACCTGCGCGCTCGGAAAGAGAGAGAGGCGGCCGGCTGTTGACAGCTGAGCTTCCGGACAGTGCTCAGCTGAGAGAGAGAGAGAGAGAGAGAGAGAGAGAGAGAGAGAGAGAGAGAGAGCAGATTCAGAGGTCGGATTCGGCGATGTGCTCTGCACACCAAGAAAGAAAGCGAGAGAGAGAAAGAGAGAGAGAGATAGCGAGGACTCGCAGGTGCTTGAAAAAACCTAGGTTTAGTGTAGTCCCACCTACAAATTTTGAAATTTACCTCTAAATTTTTTATTTGAAGGTAAGAAAACCTTCAAATTTTGACAATTTACCTCTGTTGTTTCACATATGTAGGTTTGCCAAGTTTTTGGCAAGGAGGTCCCGAGGGGGGGCCGTTGCTGGAGATGGCCTTCTGCCTTTATGTCGCACAACAACCAAGGTGCACGACGGCCAGTGTACAAAATCGCAAATGCAAGTGCAACCTGCCTCGAACGACCTAGAGAGAGAGAGAGAGAGAGAGAGAGAGAGAGAGAGAGACTTGCAGTGCTCGAAAAAAACCTAGGTTTAGTGTAGTCCCACCTACAAATTTTGAAATTTACCTCTAAATTTTTTATTTGAAGGTAAGAAACCTTCAAATTTTGACAATTTACCTCTGATGTTTCACATATGTAGGTTTGCCAAGTTTTTGGAAAAAAGTTTTTTTCGAGCAGGTATAATTATAGGGGAGATTAATTATAGGGGAAGGTATTCTGAGAGCTGTAAATCCTTACAGAGTAGCAAAATCCAATTTGGGGAGGCTTTTAGGAGTAAGTTGGTGGCGAGCGCAATGGGGGTAAAGAGGGGCCATGCTGCCGCCGTTTTACTAGTGAAATTAAAATTCTAGTGTAGTACTGATTCCAGAGTCGTAGTGAGAGTGGAATTGTTGACTTACTTGATGGCCAAGTATCATCTTTCGCATAGCGCGGAAAACAGCCGCTCTATCAAGTATATATTGGACGTCATGGCACTTGCTTCCTCTGTGCCGCAAGAGAAGAAGATGAAGAAGTAGCATGCGCTGGCCATCCCCATTCCAAGCGTCGGCCGCATCAACCCCTCATGCGCTTCTGCAAGAGGCTTGCTTCTCAGGAGGGCTTCACCATCACCTTTGCCAACATAGCGTCCATACACAACATGATCGAAGAGGCCCGCATCAAGGAAGCAGAGACGATCAGACCAGAAGAAGACGGAAATGAAGGAGGAGGAGAAGGGCGCAAAGAGAAGCTTGACATCAGGAGAGTCCATAGAGGTTTGCCAAAATTTTTTCCAATTGGGGAGGCTTTTAGAGTAAGTTGGTGGCGAGCGCAATGGGGGTAAAGAGGGGCCATGCTGCCGCCGTTTTACTAGTGAAATTAAAATTCTAGTGTAGTACTGATTCCAGAGTCGTAGTGAGAGTGGAATTGTTGACTTACTTGATGGCCAAGTATCATCTTTCGCATAGCGCGGAAAACAGCCGCTCTATCAAGTATATATTGGACGTCATGGCACTTGCTTCCTCTGTGCCGCAAGAGAAGAAGATGAAGAAGTAGCATGCGCTGGCCATCCCCATTCCAAGCGTCGGCCGCATCAACCCCTCATGCGCTTCTGCAAGAGGCTTGCTTCTCAGGAGGGCTTCACCATCACCTTTGCCAACATAGCGTCCATACACAACATGATCGAAGAGGCCCGCATCAAGGAAGCAGAGACGATCAGACCAGAAGAAGACGGAAATGAAGGAGGAGGAGAAGGGCGCAAAGAGAAGCTTGACATCAGGAGAGTGTGCTTGCCCTTTCATTTTGACATACCAAAGATGTCGAACTCTGACAAGAAGGTTGAGGCATTCTTTGGGGCTCTGAGTGGCCTGGCTCCTCACATAGAAGAGCTCTTGGAGAAGCTTATGAATGCAGAGCCCCCCGTCACGTGCGTCATCTCCGACATGCTCATGACTGGACCCACTCAACCTGCTGCTGAGAAGCATGGCATCCCACACATCTAATTCCAGACCGCCAACCTCAGTGGCTTGCTCTACATTCATTACATCCTGCAAGGAACTCTCGCTTTGAACACTGGTATGTCAGTTTGTCTTAATGATGTTCTTGAAGGGAAATGCTAAATTTGTAGGTTGCCTAGAAACAAGACACAGTTTCTCCTCACATGCAAGAGCAACAAATTTGTTGCATATTGTGAAATAGGGGTAGTGCTGTGTGAGTTACATGGGACTCAGCTTCAAGTCCATATGAAAGCGCAAGAAGAGAGCCCAAAGGCACATGAAGTAACCTCCATGCATTTCTTTTTTCATAGGTAAATTTATTTATTAGTGATCAAGCTAGCTTTGACATTCCCTTAGCTTTGACATTCCTTAGTTTGTTTACATTCATGATTAAGTATATTTTGGGTTGCAAACCTTTCCTCACAGACACTTTCACATACCCTTGATTTGCATGTGTTGCTAACAATCTTCGATTCAATCCCAAAATTGTCTAACAAAATACCATAGTATCGAGGTAACAAGGTTAATCGGTGCAGCCTTTCCCCACGGACACTTTCACATACCCTTGATTTGCATATGGTGTTGACAAACTTCGATTCAAACTTTGATTCATAGTATAGAGGTAACAAGCATAATCATCGCACATCATCGATCTTAGTGTAAAAGTCAAGAAAGCATGCACTCAGAATGTTCAAATTGTACTCTTCTTTTTGTATTGAAAATGAAATGCTTAAGATGCATCATTTGAAAACTGTAGGTTGGTTCTTTTAATTTGTTGTTTTAAAGTGATTTAGAAATGTATTTCTAGAATCTTTACATATCGATAATGTTTGAAAGTCTAGGCCTTTTATGTGTAGATCATCTTTGAAAGTCTAGGCTTTTTATATCTTGAAACACTAGCTACATTTGATTATATGCATAGCTTCTTTACTTTTGATCATGTTGGATGGGTGCAAATTTAACTGAGAGGAATGTGTCACTTGCTTTGTGTGATTAAATAATTAAAAAGCTATGAAGTAATTATATGCTTTAGGAATCGATTTAAAGTTAATAAGTTGTCGAATATCGATGAATGTGTACCCTAAGAATGCAATCACACAAGAAGTTATTGAAAACTATACATAATTCTGGAATAACTTTTTTGAATGCTTAATCAATACAAAAGGTTCCGAGAAAAACAAGAGTGTTAGCGAAATTCAAAACCTTGTTGCAATGCCCAAATTCTTCTTTGTTCCATGTAGTCTTGGAAGTGCTATCGAATAAGGATCAAGGCAAGGATGAAGTCTTCTCAACAAACCTTGCAGGGCTACCAACATTGACAAGGGGAGACATAATAGATTTCATCGACAACAATCCTTTTGTTTATAAATTTTGTGTGAAGGCATTGCAACAATCAAGGGAAAAGTCCCTTGCAATAGTTGTCAACACTTTTGAAGAGTTGGAAAGAGATGCCATGAGCGTGGACTTTGGAATACCAATATTTGCAATGAGTCCCTTGGTAGATTCTCTTGACAAAGAGTTTAGTACAAGCATGTGGAGGGAAGATCAAAATTGGATAAAGTGGTTAGTTAAGGGGCTTGATAATTAATTTTTTAAAGCATACAACCATAAAAGCTATAAAACAAAACAATATGATTCTTATAGTTGTTTGAGAACAATCACAATCAATTTATGAATATTTTTGGCTTGGCTTCAAGGGGTGAGGCTTTAGTGATGACTCCCCTTTTTGCTAATGAAAAAGAAGAGGTTATTTTACAAAAATGAATAAATTTTTGATTGGTTGAAAATGATAGAGGATACTTATTGCGAAGACATGCAAATAGATCTCCATAATCTCTACTATCGATGAAGCGGGAAGGAATTTGCGACCTCTCCCCGACCACGTGTCGCATGCTTCTTAGTCCGGCAATGAGAGAGAGAGAGAGAGAGAGAGAGAGAGAGAGAGAGAGGCGGCCCACGGTCGTGCGTTCTCATACCAAGGGTAAGGGAGCTAGTTTAGAGACGAAAATTTTTTGACCCTCAAGTTAGACACATATCCACCCCCAATTTAGAGGCAAGAAATGTGGCATATTCTTAGAATCTTGCTTATGTGTCATGTTGTGATTTGTTGAAAAGTGTACCATTACTGGGTCTTGAGTATCTCTAATGCTTCAAAAAGCTTCAAAAGATGAATTTTTTAAATGGAACATTCAAATAAAATCTAAAAATATTGATTTTGGTATCATTTGATTCGGCCTTTTATGAGGAATCTCATGCAATGCATAAATATTAAAACTAATGAGATTTGCAAAATCCGCCCCAAATATATCACGTTTCCACAAAAAGCCTCTAAACTGGCTCCCTTACCCTAGTTCTAATAAAAAGAGAGACTTTTTATTTTTCTGAGATGGTGTAGGCCACAAGTGGCATTGCACTCGCCTGTCGAGAGTTTGACTTTTTAATTATTCTTTTTATTTTTTTAATTCTTTTTAAAGAAAATTTGTGGCTTCCCTTGCTCCGTCTCTCTCTTGCGGGAGTTTTGCAATGTCCAGCTCGCCTCCTTCACCATGCCTCTGCCCCCCCTCTTCCGAGGCTCTATGAGCGACCTTGGTCCCCCTGCGCGACCTTCTCTCAAGCTCTCTGCACTAAAGCGATTATTCTCTTTTAATGAGAGATTTTGTCATTTTCCACCAGCTGATACCCCCTATTTACACCTACTGAACGTGTATCAAAAGAAACATCATTAATTTAATTAACACGATTGGGGGAATTTAGGAATTATCGATGTGTCGTGCAGAGGAGTTGTAGTGCTAGAAGTAGAAGAGCCGACTGCAACCTCTCTCCCTCTCTGTGTCTCTACCATATCCTAGGGGAAGGCCATGGCCTTATGCAAGACGTTCTTTTGGGTTCTATCCTCCTTGGTAGTGCTTTGGGGTGTGCATGACTCAAAAGTGGGAAGCTAGCAAGTTGCATGAGAGCTAGCGATGGCGAGCTTAATAGATATATGGTTGAGGCCGTTGAAGCCTAAACGTCGATCAAAGAGTTGTCTGACAGCAAGCTCAATCTCAAGGAGATTGTGCAACAGTACACAGGCCTATTGCATATGTTTCCGTCATTCTCTCCTGTAGCTACAAATCACGTGCAGTCGTATGCATGCAATGGCAGCGATAGATAATTAGGGCTAACAAAGTTTCGGGGGCCGCTTATGTTTGCTGCTCGCAGCTTTTGCAAGTGCCAAAAAAGACGTCGTTGAGGTAGACACAGGAGCTCACGTAGCTGCAGTGCAAAGGGTGGGTATAGGGATATTGCCAGTGTTCACAGAAAAACCTGTAAACAGTTACAATGGACCTATGAAGTTTGGAGTTTTATCGGCCACTAAAAAGTTTGAAGGTTTTGCAAAACGGTAAATTTTGTTGAAGAAACGAGATCACCACTGTCACTGAAAAATTAGAGGGTATATTTGTGTGAGAACAATAGTTTCGAAGGGTTACCACTTGTAGAAATAGTAACTCAATTTTCATAAAGGGTTTAAAAGTTTAAGAAAGCATGGTAGGACCAATCAAAGTCGTTCAATGGTGGATTATCCCTATGTGGTCCAATGAGGATCCTTGGACTGTAAACAGGTAGCCCAAAGCTTTGTATTTATAATCTAGACTGGCTTATGCAGAAGCATCAAGTTCAAACCTAACTAAAGCTCGGTGAGTCTTTCTCTCTCTCTCAAGACTCTCCCCCTCTTTTAAGTGTGTGATTTATAACACTTAGGATAGAATGCTCATTAAGCCCGCTCCATTGCTAAGCTAATGCGCCCTGGCCCCTGCTGTCTTCGCACATGAGCTATGCAGTTTAGAAACTTGCTGGCTGCCAGCCCTGCAAGTAATGGCCTGCAATCAGCAACAACATTCATGCACAGAAGAGAGAGAGAGAGAGAGAGAGAGAGAGAGAGAGAGAGAGAGAGAGAGAGAGAGAGAGAGAGAGAGAGAGAGTGCTGCGCAGCGCAGCCTGCGCTAGCGGCTAGAGTGCTATGGTTGAACGCTACACGTGCACTATAAAGCATGCAGTCATCAGTGGTCACGACGAATGGATGGCTCGAGCCTCGGGGCACTGACTCACATGAGGGCCTCATTGGAATCCCAATTCCTAACTTGCCCCATCATCATTGCCCAATGCACTGATAAATCACAGAGCATGACTTTCTCTGCATTGATCGGACCCCTCCAAGAAGCAAAGGCCGAAGCCTAACAGTAGCTCTTCTCATCTTCTAACGGCTCTCTCCAGTCTAAGGTTACACCTCCAAACTAAGGTTGGATCAATATTGTTTCTTGTTTTTAAGCTTCTGTGGATTTTTCGTCAGTTTCCCAAGTTTTCTCCTTGCGATGTGGAGAGAGAGAGAGAGAGAGAGAGAGAGAGAGAGAGAGGGGGGGGGGGGGGGGAGAGAGGTGTCATGGGTGTGCCGAATGCCCCCGACTGTTGGCCTACTTTGTGGTCTCCCTTTATCTGCTCATGAGCTACATTGGTCCAAGCTGGGTTTCCCATTCAATCCCGCCCCCTCTGTGTAGTGTTTGAGTCCACTATGGTGGAGTACTGATTATTTATGTGCAGACAGCTCATGGTCGCTTTCTTGTAGCTGGTCATGCAGCGACAACCCTTGGCCCCGATGCCCCATGCAAGTCATGCAACGATTTTAATCATTATCATTTTCTTGCTGCAGACCATTGCACCAGTAGACCATGTAGCTTCACTACACAGCTTGTTTACGTAGACTCTCTCTCTCTCTCTCTCTCTCTCTCTCTCTCTCTAGACTCTCTCCCCTCTTTTAAGTGCATGATTTATAACACTTAGGATAGAATGCTCATTAAGCCCTCCCCATTGCTAAGCTAATGCACCCTCGCCCCTGCTGTCTTCGCGCATGAGCTGTGCAGTTTAGAAACTTGCTGGCTGCCAGCCCTGCAGGTAATGTCCTACAATCAGCAACAGCATTCATGCACAGAAGAGAGAGAGAGAGAGAGAGAGAGAGAGAGAGAGAGAGAGAGAGAGAGAGAGAGAGCTACGCAGCCTGCACTAGCGGCTAGAGTGCTATGGTTGAACACCGCACGTACACTATAAAGCATGCAGTCGTTAGTGCTCACGACGAATGGATGGCTCGAGCCTCGCGGCACTGACTCACATGAGGGCCTCATTGGAATCCCGATTGCTAACTTGCCCCATCATCATTGCCCAATGCACTGATAAATTACATAGCATGACTTTCTCTGCATTGATCGGACCCCTCCAAGAAGCCAAGGCCGAAGCCTGACTATAGCTCTTCTCATCTTCTTACACCTCTCTCCAGTCTAAGGTTTCACCTCCAAACTAAGGTTGGATCAATATTGTTTCTTGTTTTTAAGCTTCTGTGGATTTTTGGTCAGTTTCCCAAGTTTTCTCCTTGGGATGTGGAGAGAGAGAGAGAGAGAGAGAGAGAGAGGTGGCATGGGTGTGCCGAATGCCCCCTACTGTTGGCCTACTTTGTGGTCTCCCCTTATCTGCTCATGAGCTACATTGGTCCAAGTTGGGTTTCCCCTTCAATCAACCCCCCTCTGTGTAGTGCTTAAGTCCAATATGGTGGAGTAATGATTATTTATGTGCATGCAGCTCATGGTCGCTTTCTTGCAGCTCGTCATGCAGCGGCAGCCCTTGGCCCCGATGCCCTATGCAAGTCATGCAATGACTTTAATCATTATCATTTTCTTGCTGCAGACCATTGCACCAGTAGGCCATGTAGCTTCACTACACAGCTTGTTTACGTAGACATTTTTTACTCAAAGCATGCTTGTTTAAGAGAGAGAGAGAGAGAGAGAGAGAGAGAGAGAGAGAGAGAGAGAGAGAGAGAGAGAGAGAGTTTCATTTTTTGCAGGAAATTCATGGAAAATGCAATGGCACAAAAGCAATCTACAAGTAAGACTAATAGGCAATCCACTCTATTGGCCATGCCAAATTTTACTCGCATTCAGACCCCATCTCGCAAAAAGGTTAAGGTACATGTCTCAAACGAGGATAGACACCCTGCTGTTGGCGATTTTTCATCGTTGAATGTGGTATCCTCTAGTACCTCTGTTGCATCTGAGTCGAAAGGAATAAAAAGTGCATGTTTAGCATGGAATGATGCATGGGCTGTCTCATTTGATTGGGTGTATTTTGATGCAAGCAAAGGAAGAATGTTTTGCAAAATTTGTGAGTCCATGAAAAAGTGTCGAAGTGAGTTTGGAACATGTGGTTTTTGAATATTCAATTAAGTGCAATTAGGTTAAGGCAACACAAATGGGCATGTTACTCTAAGGCATATGGGAAGAAAGCATTAAAAGATGGCATCGACAGAATAAGAGGAAATGTGGATGTCGATATTTTGAATCTTTTTCAATGCGCTTATTACATTGCGAAGGAAGATCTTGCATTTGTTAAGTTTCCAGCCTTGATAGAGTTGATGGATGCATGTGGACTAAACACATTTTCTTTGTATTGTAATGATAAAGCAGCCGCAAGTTTTGCATCGTACATCAGTGAGTCGATTTTCAATAGAGTTTTACAGAAGTTGACCTCTTCTCCATTTTTTGGGATTTTGATCGATGAATCTACTGATTTTTCTATTGTCGAGCATTTGATTGTGTATGCATCTTATATGTATGAAAATGAGCCGGAAACTGCTTTTATGGGGTTATTAGAACTCGAGGATGGAACGTCAAAGGGATTAGAGAATGCATTGTTTTCTTTGTTTGAATCGTATGGGCTTGATGAGAAGAAGATGGTCAGCTTTGGCTCTGACGGAGCATCTGTCATGGTGGGTGTACGCAATGGATTGGCGACGCTTTTAAAGAAGCGGAGTCCCTATCTGACACCAATTCATTGTGTTTCTCATCGCTCACACCTATGCATTTTCGACGCTTTCCAAGGTAATGATCTTGCAAATTATGTTGATGGAGTGCTTAATGAACTTGGTGCTATGTTCAAAAAGTCGTCGAAGCGTTCTGCCAGATTGGTAGAATTGCAAGAGGTCTATGATTGTCCTCCATTGAAAATGGAGAGGGTACACAAACTCCGTTGGTTGAGTCGTTATAAAGTCCTGGTTAAAGTTTGTGAGGTGCTTGAGCCACTCATCGTTTTTTTGCAGGAAGAAAGTGTTGGGTTGTATAACAAGGTAGCAAATTTCAAATTTGTTTATGCAATTCACTTTTTGGCTGATATTTTAGAGGATCTTGCGTCCTTAAGCTTAACCTTTCAAAAGTCTTTTGTGGATGTAACGAGTATTACTAGCTTGATATTGTCTACTGTCACTATTATAGAAATGGAGTAAGTTGCAGGTCCAATGGATGAATTCGGATTGAATTTGCACGGCCATGATGGACACGGCTTCCCTATCATTCCAGAGTATGGTGTAAAGCATGGATGGCTATGGACTTTGTGTAAAGCCATGAAGGGTGACATGTACTACAGCATGCGCATTCAAAGTTGTGTCATAGGGACAGATCTTGCAGATGCTCTTCATTTTCAACGTGAATTTTTCATGGAAGTCAAAATGCATTTGGAGGCTAGATTTGGTAATGCTTCGTTAATGCAAATTTTTGGAATCTTGTCTCCTATCATGTTTTCTTGTAGCAAAGAATTGAAAAGTTTTGGTGGTGCTCAAATGGATGCTTTGGTTAAGCATTTTGCTCATGCTCATGCATTAAGTGGGGGCAGGCAAGTAGGCCCCCTTGTAGATGAAAGGTCAATGCAAAGGGAGTTTCATATGTTTAAAGCTCAAGGGGCTTCAGATTGGAAGGGGAAAACATTGAGGGATACATGGTGCTTGATAGGGAAAAGTGATTGTTGGTGCGAGAAGTATCCTAACCTTTGGTGCCTTGCTCAAATAGCAATGTTACAGTGTTGCAGTACTGCCATATGTGAGAGAGGCTTTAGTGTACAAAACATTATCAAAAAGAAGCTTCGCAACAGATTGGAAACAAGGAATTTGGATGTATTGATGCGTATTTCTATTGAGGGGCCTCTTTATCCTCATTTGATTTTACCGAAGCTATCAACCTCTGGGGGCGATGGTGCAAAAACATCACAGTATGTGTATGGGTTTCATTAGGAGACTGCATAAGAGACAATCATGTTTCACTCATGTATGGTTGATGTGGATTTACCTATCTTTGATTTGATTGCCAATGTAAATAGATAAGGCAGAAGGTTTGTGTGTTGCCATTGTATCAAAGACACATCAAAGAAATGATCTTGTTGATGAGTTTTTCATGAGTTTTGTTGTTTTTTATTAATAATTTTTATTTCCTACTGATTATTCATGTCTTTTTCAGAACCGGGGGTGAGGAATAGTGGAGCTTCGACTCAGCTGCCCTACTTCTCACCTCCCCAAGAGAGCTTGGTTTTGTCATTTCCAAATGACAATGGGGTTCGATTCCCCAACTCTCTACCACGTCCTTACCTACAATGCTTTGCAGGATTCCTCGAACATAAGCTTTAGGGAATGATTCAACTAGGAGGGGAATTTGAGGAGATAGAGTTGAAGCGGTTGCTGCTGATTGGTCTTTCTTGTACTAGTGCATATCCATACTTGCGACCCCAGACGGGGGCGTTGCTGGAGAGACTATTAGGTGCCTTTGAGCCAGTGCAACTCACATTTAGGGACTGCCTTGTCTTTAGGTTTAAGGTTTGACTCACCCTCTCCTTGCAATTCATATTTTTTAAAATCAGTGGACCCTCTTCCTTTCTTGCTTTTAGGGGGGTTGTGACAATTCCAACCACAAAACCAGTAAGACCCTTGAATAAAAGAGCAACCAGTTTAAATGTGATGCACTGATTTTAAAAAATATGATTGCAAGGACATGGGTGAGTCAAACTTTAAACCTAAAGACAAGGCAGTCCCTAAATGTGAGTTACACTGGCTCAGAGGCATCTAATAGTCTCTCCAGCAACTCCCCCGTCTGGGGTCGCAAGTGTGGATCTGCACTAGTACAAGAAAGACCAAGCCTGCCAAGGACAGAAATCTCAACACATTCATGATGACAGTTCAAAATAGTTCTGAGGACCATGGGCGACAATGGAGCCTCTTTGGTCGCCATTGCAATACATACTATGGAAATGTGTTGCACTTCGCACATGAGTAGACCTGAAATAAATAACATCGGTATGCTCTTGATTCAAGAAAGTAGATATAGCCAGCTTGGAACAGCTTGGATTTGAGACTTTGGTCTCTATCACCAACAGTCTATCAACAAAGAGGTCGGGAATTTCGTCATGGAAAATTTCAATTGCATCCTTACCCATGGCTTACAAAGAGCAAGGTACTCTCTGGTTTTACTATAAAAGTTACATATGACTATTATAAAATACATGGGCACTGAAGTGCCAAAGCTGTTTATCAGAGTATGGATGTACATACAATGGCAACACCACCAAACATTGCTTCCAATTGTGCCGAGAACCCCCCGTCACCTAAAAGCAGATGTTGCCCCGTCAGCTTTTGACATCCTTCTCTCTGAAGCTCTATACATGTTCAGGCCGCTCCTTACTTGTCAACCACCAACACCCTCGTCAATTCCGTCGTCTGACTCCATAATTACTCTCTCAAGCATTTTGACAACCTGTTGCATTGTTGTCTTGTGATTGGGATTGCCCCCAACTCTCTACCACGTCCTTACCTACAATGCTTTGCAGGATTCCTTGAACATAAGCTTTAGGGAATGATTCAACTAGGAGGGGAATTTGAGGAGATAGAGTTGAAGCGGTTGCTGCTGCTTGGTCTTTCTTGTACCAGTGCAGAGCCACACTTGCGACCCCAGACGGGGGAGTTGTTGGAGAGACTATTAGGTGCCTCTGAGCCAGTGCAACTCACATTTAGGTTCTGCCTTGTCTTCAGGTTTAAGGTTTGACTCACCCTCTTCCTTGCGATTCATATATATGTTTTAAAATCAGTGGATTCATATGATGGGTTCATGTTGAGTTGTGGGGCGTGTATTTATGCATGACATCCATAGATGTTGGTCTAACAAATGCGTTTCTTGCAATCTTGATTATTTTGCAACTGTCAAAGCCTTCCATATGTTACTGATGATTCAAAAAAGAGGAAGGGGTGTCAACATTTTAAGAGCAGAGTAACAACTAGTTTTTCCCGTTGCCTTGTGTGCAGGTGAGGTCCTTGCTGGAGAATGGAAGCATAGAGGATGCTTTTGATGATGAGTTGAGAGATTCATCTTACGAAGAAGAGCTGAAAGAGGTAATATATGGCATTGAACCCCATTGTCATTTGGAAATGACAAAACCAAGCTCTCTTGGGGAGGTGAGGAGTAGGGCAGCTGAGTCGAAGCTCCCATATTCCTCACCCCCAGCTCTGCAAAAGACATGAATAATCAGTAGGAAATAGAAATTATTATTAAAAAACAACAAAACTCATGAAAAACTCATCAACAAGATCATTTCTTTGATGCGTCTTTGATACAATGGCAACGCACAAACCTTCTGCCTCATCTATTTTCATTCGCAATCAAATCAAAGATAGATAAATCCACATCAACCATACATGAGTGAAACATGATTGTCTCTTATGCAGTCTCCCAATGAAACCCATACACATGCTGTGATGTTTTTGCACCATCGCGCCAGAGGTTGATAGCTTCGGTAAAATCAAATGAGGATAAAGGAGGCCCCTCAATAGAAATACGCATCAATACATCCAAATTCCTTGTTTCCAATCTGTTGCGAAGCTTCCTTTTGATAATGTTTTGTACACTAAATCCTCTCTCACATATGGCAGTACTGCAACACTGTAACATTGATATTTGAGCAAGGCACCAAAGGTTAGGATACTTCTCGCGCCAACAATCACTTTTCCCTATCAAGCACCATGTATCCCTCAATGTTTTCCCCTTCCAATCTGAAGCCCCGGGGCGGTCACTTATCAAAAGCTTCCTATATCACGTGCGTTCAAGAGGTTATTAATAATACCTCAATATACATACTACATTTACACTACATGCCTATTTAAAAAACCCCCACCCCCCTCTGTATGTATACATTTTGATCTTTTAATAATCCTGTCCGGTTAACTCATGTGATAGCATATACAATCTAAACGGTGACCGCCCCGGGTCTAAAGCCCCTTGAACTTTAAGCATATGAAACTCCCTCCGCATTGACCTTTCATGTACAAGGGGGCCTACTTGCCTGCCCCCACTTAATGCATGAGCATGAGAAAAATGCTTAACCAAAGCATCCATTTGAGCACCACCAAAACTTTTCAATTCTTTGCTACAAGGAAACATGATAGGAGAGAAGATTCCAAAAATTTTGCATAAAAGAAGCATTAGCAAATCAGGCCTCCAAATGCGTTTTGACTTCCACGCAAAATTCATGTTGAAAATGAAGAGCATCTGCAAGATCTGTCCCTATGACACACCTTTGAATGCGCATGTTGTAGTACATGTCACCCTTCATGGCTTTACCCAAAGTCCATAGCCATCCATGCTTTACACCATACTCTGGAATGATAGGGAATCTATGTCCATCATAGCCGTGCAAATTCAAGCCAAATTCATCCATTGGACCTGCAACTTACTCCATTTCCATAATAGTGACAATACACGATATCAAGCTAGTAATACTCGTTACATCCACAAAAGACTTTTGAAAGGTTAAGCTTAAGGACGCAAGATACTCTAAAATATCAGCCAAAAAGTGAATTTAATAAACAAATTTGAAATTTGCTACCTTGTTATACAATCCAATACTTTCTTCCTGCAAAAAAACGATGAGTGGCTCAAGCACCTCACAAACTTTAACCAAGACTTTATAACGACTCAACCAGCGAAGTTTGTGTACCCTCTCCATTTTCAATGGAGGGCGATCATAGAACTCTTGCAATTCTACCAATCTGGCAGAACTCTTCGACGACTTTTTGAACATAGCGCCAAGTTCATTAAGCACTCCATCAACATAATTTGCAAGATCATTACCTTGGAAAGCGTCAGAAATGCATAGGTGTGTGCGATGAGCAACACAATGAATTGGTGTCATATAGGGACTCCGCTTCTTTAAAAGCATCGCCAAACCATTGCGTACACCCACCATGACAGATGCTCTGTCAGAGCCAAAGCTGACCATCTTCTTCTCATCAAGCCCATAAGATTCAGACAAAGAAAACAATGCATTCTCTAATCCCTTTGACGTTCCATCCTCGAGTTCTAATAACCCCATAAAAGCAGTTTTCGGCTCATTTTCATACTAGATGCAGCAGAGGTACTAGAGGATACCACATTCAATGATGACAAATCGCCAGCACAGCAGGGTGTGTATCCTCGTTGGAGACATGTACCTTAACCTTTTTGTGAGATGGGGTCTGAATGCGAGTAAAATTTGGCATGGCCAACAGAGTGGATTGACTATTAGTCTTACTTGTAGATTGATTTTGTGCCATCGTATTTTCCATGAAAGTCCTGCAAAAAATGAATCTCTCTCTCTCTCTCTCTCTCTCTCTCTCAAACAAGCATGCTCTGAGTAAAAAATGTCTACGTAAACAAGCTGTGTAGTGAAGCTACATGGTCTACTGGTGCAATGGTCTGTAGCAAGAAAATGATAATGATTAAAATCGTTGCATGAATTGCATGGGGCATTGGGGCCAAGGGTTGTCGCTGCATGAACAGCTCAAGAGAGAGACCATGAGCTGCCTGCACATAAATAATCAGTACTCCACCATAGTGGACTTAAACACTACACAGAGGGGGAAACCCAGCTTGGACCAATGTAGCTCATGAGCAGATAAGGGGAGACCACAAAGTAGGCCAACAGTAGGGGGAATTCAGCACACCCATGACACCTCTCTCTCTCTCTCTCTCTCCACATCGCAAGGAGAAAACTTGGGAAACTGGCGAAAAATCCACAGAAGCTTAAAAACAAGAAACAATATTGATCCAACCTTAATTTGGAGGTGTAACCTTAGACTGGAGAGAGCCGTTAGAAGATGAGAAGAGCTACTGTTAGGCTTCTGCCTTGGCTTCTTGGAGGGGTCCGATCAATGCAGAGAAAGTTATGCTCTGTGATTTATCAGTGCATTGGGCAATGATGATGGGGCAAGTTAGGAATTGGGATTCCAATGAGGCCCTCATGTGAGTCAGTACCCCGGGCTCGAGCCATCCATTCGTCGTGAGCACTGATGACTGCATGCTTTATAGTGCACGTGGCAGTGTTCAACCATAGCACTCTAGCCGCTAGCGCAAGCTGCGTAGCACTCTCTCTCTCTCTCTCTCTCTCTCTGTCTCTCTCTTCTGTGCATGAGTGCTGTTGCTGATTGCACGCCATTACCTGCAAGGCTGGCAGCCAACAAGTTTCTAAACTGCATAGCTCATGCGCGAAGACAGCAGGGGCCAGGGTGCATTAGCTTAGCAATGGAGTGGGCTTAATGACCATTCTATCCTAAGTGTTATAAATCACGCACTTAAAAGAGGGGAGAGAGAGAGAGAGAGAGAGAGAGAGAGAGAGAGAGAGAGAGAGAGAGAGAGAGAGAGAGAGAGAGAGAGAGACTCACCGAGCTTTAGTTAGGTTTGAACTTGAAGCTTCTGGAATTTGGGTTCTGTATAAGCCAGTCTAGATTATAAATATGAAGCTTTGGGCTACCTATTTACAGTCCAAGGATCCTCATTGGACCACATATGGATAATCCACCATTGAACGACTTTGATTGGTCCTACCATGATTTCTTAAACTTTTAAACCCTTTATGAAAATTGATTTACTAGTTTCTAAAAGTGGTAATCCTTCGAAACTATTGTTCTCACACAACTATACCCTCTAGTTTTTTAGTGACAGTGGTGATCTCGTTTCTTCAACAAAATTTTACTGTTTTGCAAAACCTTCAATTTTTTAAGTGGCCGATAAAACTCCAAACTTCACAGGTCCATTGTAACTGTTTACAGGTTTTCTGTGAACACTGGTCCTCCTGCACCCGAATTGCACCTGATTGTAAGTCAGGGAGTCTTCCTCTATAAGGAGTTGAAGGTTGCTACCAACAATTTTCGACCTGACAGCTTGTTGGGAGAAGGAGGCTTTGGGTGTGTGTTTAAGGGCTCAGTCAACGAGGTTGCACATAATGGCACCGTACTTATCACAGTTGCTGTGAAAGTGCTGAATTCAAATGGCCTACAAGGTTATAAAGAATGGCTTGTATGTTTCTTTTCATACACTCTCATGAGTAGTTTGCCGTCCATACCTCTATTTGTACTTTATTTAAGTGTTAATGTGAACTAAAAAGTTTTTCGGCCGTCTCATGCTGAGAATGACATTAAAATCTTGGCATGTCTATTTTTTGAAATTTCATGTTGGGAGAATTTCCAAAAATTTTGGTTCTCACGAGAGTAGCAGGTTTTTCTTTCTGCTTGTAAAATACTTCTCTGGGAACACTGGATATTGCAAGAAAGGGTGCGGGACCCTCACGGGATGTGGACAGGCAAGACATAGAGGCGCAGGTGGGGTACCCAATTTACCTATATCAATTCCCGTCTAGCTTGCAGGCATCCTCCTCCTCATCTCTTGCATCGCCCCTCCCCTCAATAGGTCAGCTTCCTCCTCATCGCTTGCATCGCCCCTCCCCTCAATAGCTCAGCTTGAATACTCTCTTGACTAAAGCAATCTCGTGCGACAGCACTTGAATCTCTTACAAAAGGGATACCTGCAATAATGGCGTTAATCTCAATCTCTCTCTCTCTCTCTCTCTCTCTCTCTCTCTCTCTCTCTCTCTCTCTCTCTCTCTCTCTCTCTCTCTCTCGCTCGTTAGCATAGATCACTTCTCTTGGGCTGTGGGACCTGGGTGTTAGATTGCGGGGGTTGATATTGAGATCAGAGGCCACGTCTAGGCCTATTCTAAAGATTGCAAGCATCTTGTGCACTGGCACCCCTGTTTGGCGCATGTGCTGGCAGCCCACGATGAAAGAGAACATGCCACATCGCAAGGAAATTGGTTAGAGCATGGTCACGCGAGGCTTAGTTTGCCGTAAGTCTGACAGTCGTACATCTGACAGCGAAACCTTTCCACCGGCATAGTTTTGTAACTGTGCCTAAAAAGGCACAGTTACAAAACTATGCCGGTACGCTCTTGGTCAGCTCCCTCTCTCTCTCTCTCCTATCGGCACCTTCCGCTTCTCTCTCTACTTGCTACTGCCGATCATGTTCCTCTGCGACATGTCAGATTTTGTCCAGGCTTAGTTCTCACTAAGCCTCGCGTGACCATGGCCTTAATGAGAGGGGAATCGATGTCAAAGAGAGGACTCAGGAGCACTGGCCGTGGCTGCGCGTGGATGGTTAATATTCTCCATTTTAAAAATATAAGGAGATATGCTATATTTTCTTTTTTTGAGGGAGGCCTCCCTCAGGACTATATGACACGTGCATGGGCGTCGTCATTTTATCACTTGTTTTTTGTGTGGTGCAAGGCTCACAATCATGCATAATAACCCTTTAAAATTTTTTTGTGCACCAAAAATGTATATATAGTACGTTTAAATAATGTGATTGAGTCTAGGATTCAATCTTCATAGCTACAAGATGCATGTTTTATAGTTAAGATTAATCCAACTCAACTCCCAAAATCTACCCAAAATCTAAATAGCATTATTTGTTATATGGAAGAAAAATAATACGCAAATAATAGATGTATTATCCGTTGATCCGAATTATACGCCCATTTTATACGGTGCCACGTCAACAAAATCAGTCTCACGTATAATTTCAAAAAAAATTGAATGAAAGATCTTTTGATCGGAAAAAACTTTGATCAAAGGCACGTATGATCGAAGACATGTTTAATCGAAATAAATTCTACATAAGAAGGCAGTGCACTCTCTATATAAGAAGACAGTACACTCTTTTAAGCTCAATTGACATCATAAAAGACAATCTATGTGAGAAATAAAATAGAAATACATTCTTTTTTTTACGTTGCAATCCATTGAAATCAATAAAATAGTTTGAAAATAAATTTGTTTAAAAATAATTTAAACTGTTGTTCAATATTTGACCCAAAAAAAAATTAGGATTAAATAGTATAAGATCCTTGTATGTTGTGTAGAGCTCAGACTCTCACTCATTGCAAGGTGTTTATTTTATAGGGGTCACTTGCTATGTGCTCAGTTTAATGACACGTGGAAGTGAATTAGTGATATAATTTAGGGATTGACGTCGTTACGTGCAGAGTGTACTCTCACATGAGGTAATCACTTTGAAAATATAATATAATACAAGTTAGTTTTATTTAGTTTAGTGTTCGATTTTGACGTGCATATATTTTCTCAGTTCAAAGTGAACATAGATACAATTTTTTTTGTCGTGTGTAGAGTCATCACACTATGCTCTTACTGGAATTAAAATTTAGGAATATCATGTCCAAATATATTAATATTTAATTATTTTTATTTGGATCACAAGATCGATTCCACTGTGTGATTGTGCACATGTATCAACTGCAGATAGATAAGTGCTCAAAGATCTATCGTGGAGTGTGAGAACTTCATGTTTGTACTTCAGATAGATATGGCAATCGTCAAGGTCTGCAATTGATTATCATGTTACAATGAGAATCATTTTCAAAATTTGATTAAAATTATCGATTATCGTAATGTGTGAAAGCCGTAAGCTTGCACTTTAGTTAAATTGATATAGTGCAATGTGAAATGATACGATTTATACGTATTGTTTTTTATAAGTGATTAAGATTATTGATTATCGTAATGTGTGAAAGTCAAAAGCTTGCACTTTAGATAAATCGATGTAGTAGGATGTGAATATTATGATTGAAATGTTTTGTTTTAAGTGATTATGCCGTTTGTCGTTTGGAGCGATATGTGATTTAGGCCCTATAACTTTTGCTCGGTTTGATAACAGTGTGTGATGGAATACCATGCTATGCTACTTGATGTTCACATCTCTCTCTCTCTCTCTCTCTCTCTCTCTCTCTCAAACACACATACATACACAAGTTTTACAGCTACTTTTGCAATAAGATTCACAATTATAGTTAGATATAAGACAGTTACTTCTCAAGAATACAAAAAGGGAGAAATGAGAGAGTAAATGCAATTTTGAGATTACAAAAATTGCGATACAACACATTGGCTTCTTGAGAGAATAAATAGGTGGAAGTGAGGGGGGTGCTTAAGACAATGATTGTGTTAGCTCATCCAGTAGGTCATCTATGTTGAATTCAACACTTCTAGACTTAGGAGATTGGTTTGCAAGTCCTTGTTGCAAAGGACCAGCCTCGTCTGGTAGAGGTCCATACAATGAGGCATATCATTGCATCTTTGCTTGGGCCTCTGATAGCTCTATCTCAAGCTCAAGGATTCGGCCGCGCAGCATGTCAGGTGTCTCTCCTTGGCTTGCAAGATCTTGCCTCCAACTTGCTAATTCAATGAGTGTCTCTGAATCTTCGGGAAGTAGAACTATAGGGTGTTTGCGTGCAGGCATTGGGTTATTGGTGTTGCTTGTTGCTACTTTTTATACAATATGACCATGGTCAACGCCAAAATTCTTTGGGCGGTCTGACCAATCTACCCACCTCCCTAGGATGTCATAAGCATAACACTGTTGTATGAAGTAAAGTGCCATTTGGTTATTGTTTGGCATGATCCTCTCTTGTTTTATGAATCTTTGTAGCAGTACTCGTGCTAGCCCTTTGTGCTGCAAATCTGATAGGTTTATTGGAGATGAATCCTTTGCATGGTTGCTGATTCAAAATAGTTGTTGACACACAAAGTGGTTTGCACATAGCTTCTTGCTTTCTTTGAGACTTAGTGGCTCGCCTTGCAACCAAAACTCATCCTCTTCGATGTTGGCAATAGCAGCTGCGTGTACCATACCACTCTCTCTCCTCTTTAAAGATTGCATGAGCGGCTCACCTTGCAACCATGATTCATCCTCTTTGATGCTGGCAATAGTTGCAAGGTCTTTCTCCTTACCATACCACTCTCTCTCCTCTTTATATATCGCCTGAGCTTTAGCACGATTAAGTTCTTCTTCCATATCTGCAAATCAAGCGAACATACAATGATTAGTTAGTTTGAACGTGAAGTTAATAAATCATCATGTTAAAACTGCTTATTGAATACCACTTATACAGTTGCAAGAAAGAGACACAATAACTTAAGCATGTTGCAAGAAAGAGACATAATATCTACCACCATGTTGTAAGAAAAAGACATGATAACTTGATTAACTATATAATTTACATTTTCCACTAGAGACAAGACAAAAATCAAATCATCATTTTAGTCATCAGCTAGTCATAGACGAGAAGTCATTAAAATGTCATAACCCACTCTATGGGCACCGTTCAAACAGAGAGATAATTCAAAAGCGCCATGTCCGATTGATGGATTATTTTGCCACTCTCAAGGTGTGTAAGTTCATTGCTCAAAAGACCCCTTTTGTTTTTCTCTTGGGGAACGAACATGCACTTAAGAGCCGCTTACAAGTACGTCACATGGAGAAGACGTCCATGACTTTATTCCCAGGGGAGGGGGGGAATTATAAGTAGATACATTCTGGGGCGGACCATGAAAAATCTCTGTCGCTTTGCTTTCTAGTTTTGATACCCAAGTTGTGGAAAGGAATGTGGACTGTTGTTTTGATCTTTATGCATGACCCCCAATCCACAATCCCTGCATAGACGCCCTTCTGCCCAAAATGGAGCATCATGTTGTGGGAGTGCATGTCATTGTGGAGGTAGTCATACGCATGTAGATACTTCAGGGTTTGAAGAAGAGCATTAATTATCTGCAAAATGTTATTTTGGAATAGCTCTACTGTTTTTTCAGTGGTTACATAATCGTGAATGGCCGATTGACTATCATCTGCACTGCACTCTTTTATTCACTACTCTACATGGCCGTCATTCCAAAAACATGAATTGAGCGTTGGAAGCTCCGCGTGATGAACCATGGAAAGTGGATAAATTATTCCGCGATGAGCGATGTCCAAAATTGTGGCTTCGTCTTTAACCTATTGATCCATTGTGGGTCCATGCAAGTGGACTTTAAAGATCTTCATAGTATACAGTGGATCTTTAAATGTAGGATGGGTGACACTTACATGCTTCACTTGTGTCCATCTTCCTTCTTCCAACTGTGGAGCGTGTATGTTGAACATTGTAGTATCTGGCAAAAGATGTAATACAAGGGGGAGTTGTGACTGGTCTAAAGCGATAGCGACACTAGTAGCAAGCTCTGCTCTAATGGTAGCTCCTGGATCTTTGACAACACTGGAAGAGCTGGCTTCCCCTCTCATATATTTTGCTGATCTTTCTAGCTTCTCCTTGCTCTTGGACATGCTATGCAACTGTTGCACAAGTTGTATGCGAGTAGCTATGCTTGACAAAGTAGTAATTTCAGGATTTTTTAGCTCCTAAAAAGTCTTTGCGATATGTCCAATAGATTGCTTGACCATGTTCAATAATGAACCTAATGTCATTAGAGATATGTCAAAAGTAGTGGGTGCAAATACGAGTTGTAGATGCTCAAATCCAGACTTTGTTAAAGCCTCTTTAAACTGGTAGTAATGCTTCGGAGCTGAAGGGCTTAGGCAACAATGAAGCTCGGCCTCTGACATGTGATATGGCATACTATAACCTTCGAGACAAACTTTCATTGAGGTTTTGCCAGCTTAATGTCCGCCATATCTGTCAGATATAATTTTAAAGTATAAACATTATGATATGAATGCAAACAACCGGTATCATGTCATAATTGTGAACCATAAACACTAACATAATTTGTAGCCAAAAACACTATGTTATGATTGCAAACCATACACTATACAATAAATGGTTGAAAGTTCAAGGAAAAACTAAGCACACACAAAGAAAGATATATAAAAAGGGGGGGGGGGAGAGAGAGAGAGAGAGAGAGAGAGAGAGGTGAACATGCCACGAGTGTGAGGTACGCTCATCACAAGGATTGGACCCTGTTATGTGTGCATGAGGAATGTAGAACGTTAGAGAATAACGTAATCAGTAGGAGCGTACACATGTGAACAATCAAGCTTTTGTGAGGTACGTTTATCACAAGTCCTGGATGTTGTTGTAATGTTGATTGATAGTTTAATCAATCTAATCTCTGATGAAGTGTGTGGAACTCATAACACAACCATCAACGGACAACTTAACAAGCTTAGATTCAGGCCAAACATCACATATGTATTCACATCCAGGACAACACCAAGTCATCTAGTGATGAACAATGGTGTATCTATGGATTAGAAAGTACAAGGGTAATGCGCGTCATGCTAAGATGAAGAGGGAATATGTATGCATCTCTCCACTCTTAGGTTGACAAGCATAACCCTCATATTTCTATGTAGTAAATAACGATAATGTGACCTAATATAATCCTTGATAAAGTGTGTGGAACTCACAACACAACCATCAACACATAGCTTAACAAGCTCAAATACATGCCAGACATCATATGTATCTACATCCAAGACAACACCAAGTTATCTAGTGATGAACAATGACATGTCTATGGATTCCGAAGCACAAGGGTAATTGGTGTGTTACACAAAGATAAAGAGGGCATGAAGTATGCATCTTTGCACTCCCTGTTTGATAAGCATCACTCTTGCGTTTCTATGCAGTACAAACGATGATGTGTCCTAATCTAAAATTGAGAAAATACATCGTTTTTCAATAGTTACAAAAAGACGTACACACATCATCTCATTATACATGCTATGACAAAAGAAAACTATTGCTATCTAGCTATGGCTAGACTGAAATTGTCTAATCAGACGTCTCATTGCATCCAAGCGGTGTGTCTTTCGAATTCTGCAGGAAGGAAAAAAAAGACATTCTGTAAGTATAAACATTTAATTACAAAACAATCTATCTTCTTAGCTTATCATGAAAATACAAAAAATGTAAAAGAGTAAAGTGAAATATTAACCATGCCGCCGGGAGAACTGAGAATGTCCATCAGGGCGTTTAAGACCTTTTTGCTCGCCTACTCGCGCTCGTACTATGTGGGGTCACGTCCTATCATCGATCACTGTTCAAAACATACAAAGAATACATTATGTTAGAATTTAAAAGTACAAATATATGTAACTACCAAACCTAAAGGGCATTGAAAAACTTACAAAATTGGCCTCAAATGATGCCCACCGGCCGCTTCCCAAATGGTGCGAGCTCTCTGCCTCTACTCGCGCTTTGGCTGCCTCCTTTTGTTGCTTCCACTAGTCAGGATTCTTGCGTGCTGTTCGCTTCACATTCTTCCAATCTTCTTTGGCCAGCTAGTCTGGTCCGTTCCACCCATGCTTTATTGCTTTTTGTACTTCATAACGCTTGTGCTTGCAGTATTCACGCATTCAAACCTTCATCAAGTCTTCATTGAAGCGCTCATCCTGACTTGACACGGGAAACTCGTCATGCAGCATGCTGATGACTCTATCTTTTAATTCATTTGGTACTTCACTCCACGTGTTTAGTATGTAGTGTTGAAACACCTCAAAGTAAAGACCGCACATGCGCAAGATCACCTTCTTGCCTTCGTCATCCAAAATGATGTCGCCATTGATGTTGATCGAGTACGATAAGTCCTCTTGCCCGTGGTAACGCGTGAACCTGGGTGTCTTGGGAGGAGTCTAGAGTGGTGTCTCTAGTGGCATCTCGATGGGGGTATGGATTCCAGGTGTCTCTACTGGATTCTGGGCCCCAAAGCGAGGAGTGTCGATTGGGGTGACTCCCGGAGGAGTAGCTAGTGGTGTGTAGCCAGGAACGGCCGGTAGCCGCGTAAAACCTGGTGTAGATGGCAATGTCGTGGCTGGTGTGGTGGTGGGAAAACAAGGGGAAGGTAAGGAGACTTGTCAAACACGAGGCGGTGTGGAGGCATCAGCGGCGGCATCCCCACAGCAATCGCCGCCACCACCACTAGAGCGTCGATGCCTAGAAGAGTGTGAAGATTGTCTCGTCGACACCAAAGTCTCGGAGCGTGGTGAATGCTCCAAAACAGAGGGAGATGTTGAAGGAGTGGAACAAAGTCATGGTGCTCCAGAACGATGATGATCCTCGTACCACTTGCTCTGCTGGAGTGACAAAGAAGAATTAAACTCGTCATCATCCATACCTGCATTAAACACACGAACATTTAATCTTAATATTGAATGGAGAAGAAAATATGGACAAGCTATAATCTAGAATATAGATAATAGGGGGAGGGATTCCTGTGTAGAGAGAGAGAGAGAGAGAGAGAGAGAGAGAGAGAGAGAGAGAGAGAGGGAGGGATTCTTGTCACGAGGATTTCAAGCCGGCTTCAAATTAAACCTTAACAAAGTAGCGATGCATGCTTCCTACTTCTTTGTTAGAAGAGAAAGATCTGCCTTCCCTTTGAGGACTCTTGCAGCTTGGGGTGGAAGCAATGACGATTAAACACAATTTAAATTTTTCAAGTATAGCATATAGACAAGAATCGACAAAAAGCCACGTGAATACAATATATATTATAAAACGGAGCAAAATTGTTCAAATACAATGTTTATGGCTTTAAGAGGTCTCTCTCTCATCCTCGCATAGCTCAGCATAACTCCCTATGTTTGAGTTCTCCGTTTAGGCAGACATCCTTCGTTTCATCCCATAGAGAGTAGCAGCTTGATGCTCATCTGGCACCACCTCAGCGGCTTCTGACTGAGCATCCTCTCAAGTTTCCTCCACTGATGCCACTGTGATTGGCACATGGTAGTCCTCATATGCCCGTGTACTATGAGGGGCTACCTCTATGACGTACCACCAGTTTGATGCAGACTTTGTAGGATGAAATACCACCTGCCAGAGCCACATAACTTATGTGAGTGCTTCCAAGCACATAACTTCTAAAATTGGATGTTAAATATCTATAGACTTACTTGTTCGCAATGCTCGGATAGTACAAAATTGTCTCTTAGGTTGGTCCATTTTTTAGTTGAATCCACCTCAAGGAAACCAGACTCTCTTCTGTGCACAATAGCGTTGGGACCCTCCATGTTTATCTTGAACCATTGCACGTCGAACAAGTCCACACAAAATCCTTTATAATCAATCCTCAAAATCTCTTGTACCGTGCCAAAGTAAGTGAGTTCCCCCACCACAGGATCTGCATTAGAGGATCGTCGTTGACTAAACTGTTCAAATTTTTCCATGATTCCACAATCTTGTGTAAAAACTTTTTGTCGATCCATTCCACCCTAAAATTCCGACCTTCACACCATGCTGCTGTATATGACTTATACTACAACCAAAAAAGATTATGAGTGGCCATTCAAACAACTTGAAAGCGACGAGTCGTATGATGCAAACTTACCTTGGTCACACAACCCCGAGAGTAGTCCCACTCACTCCTCCTCGGTCACTTTTTCACGCACTATTGTGAGCTTTTCAATTGATTGTGAAACCATCTTAAGATCATGAATGTTGGTAGGCTCTCCAGACCCGCCAGATAATGCATCGGTGGTCGTCCTCCCCGTCTCCACTTGATTCGTGCCCTTTGTCGCTCTTGCTTTGCATCCTTGTATTGTGAAATCCAGTTTTGCATTACTGGATTGTGAAGCATGTAAAAGCGATTGATTTTAGCCTCTAGATCTTCCATCATCTTCTTCTCAACACCGAGATTGCATATGACAATCCTAGATATACGTTCATCATCTATGGTTTGCCATAGCGTGTCTCCGGCTTTATCAAATCCATCTAGCCATTGTCCAATGTAAACTAGGGACTCTGATACCAACCAACCTTCTGTCATGCTACCCTCCGGACGACGTGCCTTCTGACGCACATATTCCTTAAGTGTTTTCATGAAATGGTCTAAAAAGACATCCATCTAGAATGTATTGTGCTAGTTATTTCCACCTCATCGACTATATGAACAAGAAGATGCACTTGAATGGTTAGCATGGTAGTAGGAAAGTGTTTCTCAAACATGACATAACCTCCATAGCGTTTAGTGTGGTGAATGATATGGAGTCTACATGGATCTCCTTTTGTGAGATCCATTGCACCAACTTCGCAAGTTTGTAGATTTTGGTACGGACGTCATGAGACAAACATCCCTCAATGGCCACCGGTAAAATAAATTGCAAAACACGTCTAGCAATGATATTAAAGTCCACACACGAATTTGTTACACAATCTCCACTATGATACATTCCACTTCAAACATACATGACACATTTTATGCCAATCGTGTGACTTCAAACCAGTAATCTTCCCTTCTTTAGTGAAACACGTTTGGAGCGAGTGCATTACGCTAGTGGGGGTCCGCACAGATCGAATGGTCTCTTTTACTTTGCGTTCTTAGGCACCTGTCAAAATCCATGGTGCTTTAGGGATTTTTATCGATCCATCGGGTGCTGTCTGCGGCCAATATTTCTCCATATAATCCACATTTCTAAGGTCAACTCTGGCTCCCAAAGTATCTTTCTTGCCAATCAGATGGTTCCACAACAGATTACCCACATTCTTGAATATGTGCATTGGATCAAGCAAGTGATTGATCATGAGTCTGGGCCAATATGGTAACTCGTACCATAGAGAGAGTCTCTTCATCCCTGGGGGGAAACCATCATCACACATCTCCTTCTGCTCTAACCATGCTTGTGTAGACATCCTTGGTGGCTCTCTTCCCAAAAAACCGTTGCATAACTCATAATTCTCTGGAAGATGTGCTTGATGACCTTCATAGATTTGCTTCTTCAGTGAGGGTGCCCGACATGCATTAAGTCTAGGTCCACATGTGACACATGCTCTATATCTGCTTGTTTGAAGCCCTGCATGTATACACATGACAATAGATAATCTTGAGAAAAACCAAGATTTATAGTGTTTGAGTTTGAGTATAAATCACGTGAGTATTCTGTTAGTCCGGGATAGTCATGCATAGTCCACATTAGAATTCCTCTAACCAAAGCATTCCGTTGACCTGTGTGTTGGCTCATATCCACCACTTCTATGCCAATCCATAATTGTTGTAGATCTTCCAATAGTGGACGAAGATACACGTCCATATTCTTCACTTTATACCGCTCCGACACAATCAAGCTTAGAAATAGGTGTCCCTTCTTGGTAGTCAACCACGGGGGAATGTTGTAGTTGATGATGACAACGGGCCATACATTGTAAGATGTTGACCTCTGACCAAATGGATTTACGCCATCCATAGCCAGGCCTATGTGCAAATTGTTAGGAAATAAGACGTAGCTAAATAGATAATTGAGTAGATTACTTAATGGAGAGAGACAGATTTATATACACGAGATTATAGAGTCGAGAGAGAGAGAGAGAGAGTACACACGATATACGTGGTTCACCCAATGTGGGCTACGTCCACGGGAAAGCAACCACTCAATGGCTTTAGTACTTCAAAACAAGAAGTAGTTTACAAAGGGATTATACCCTTAATGGAGCTCCCGCATTGCTTCACTCTCACCACCTCACACTCACCTTGTTGCATCAACTTCACACTATGAAATGTGTGTAGAAATGGCCTCCTTTTATAGGCCAAAAGGGCTGCCCTCTCTTATGAGAGACAGCCATGTGTAGCCGCCCTTGTGCGAATAAGTCCAAATCGGACCCTCCAATCCGCCCATGTGTGGCCACCCTTAAGAAGACAAGTCCGCTTTTGAATTCGGCCACCGGACACCGGCCATTGACTTCCGACCACCGGCCATTGACTACCGGCCACCGGGCAACCGACCGGTTGTTTTCCGACCACTTTCCGGCCGCCGGCCGGCCATAATATTCCGACGGAAAAAAAATCTCGGGGGCCTCCGTCCCCGAGGCCTTTAAAGTTGCCCCTGATTCTTGTCCGTGAAAATTTTGGTTTCCGGTGAGTGATTTTCCTTCACGCACGATGGCTTCTCCTCATAATGGGGGCCTTACAAATGTGCGCTTTTACCACAGAAAATTACAAGGGTAAATCAGGCTCCATACTTAACAATCTCCCACTTGGAGACTGATCTCCAAACCAAACCTGTGACTGCTTTCCATTCTGGCTTCCTATCCTTGAATGCCGATTGAAGATGAGCAAAAGCTCAACTTCTCCTTGTTGACCACCTTTGTAAACATGTCTGCAGGATTTTCACTTGTATGCACCTTTCCTAGCTTTAGTTGTCCCTCTTCCAAAAGAGTGCGTATGAAGTGATATCTCACCTCAATGTGCTTTGTCCTTGAATGAAAGGCTGAGTTCTTCGCAAGATGGATAGCGCTTTGGCTATCACTGTACAAGACACAATTGTCTTGTTTGAATCCAAGCTCTTCTAAGAATATGTGAAGCCACAGAATTTCTTTGCTTGCCTCCGTCATTGCTACATACTCTGCTTCCGTGGTAGAAAGTGAAACCACTTTCTGCAGCTTTGAAGCCCAGCTTACTGCTGTGCCTCCAACCGTGAACACATAGCCAGTAGTGCTCCTTCGAGTATCTTTGTCACCTGCCATATCTGCATCAGCATACCCTTCTAGAAAAATATCAGTTCCTCCAAAATACAAAGCATTTGTTGTTGTCCCTTTTAGATACCTAAGTATCCACTTCACAGCTTGCCAATGCTCTTTACCTGGGTTGTCCATGAACCTACTCACAACTCCCACTGCATGTGCAATGTCTAGCCTTGTCCAGACCATAGCATACATTAGAGAACCTACCGCTGCAGCATATGGAACTTTAGACATATAGGCTATCTCCTCTTGTGTCTTTGGACACATATCCTTCGTTAGTTTAAAATGACCAGCCAAAGGTGTAGAAACTGGTTTTGCATTTTGCATTGCAAACCTTTCTAGTACCTTCTTGATGTAATCTTCTTGAGATAGCTTTATTGTCTTCTTCGTCCTGTCCCTTGATATTTTCATACCAAGTATCCTCTTTGCAGCACCTAAATCTTTCATTGAAAAATATTTGGACAGCTCCTCTTTTAGGTCTTTGATGTCCTGCATGTTAGCACTTGCAGTCAACATGTCATCAACATACAACATTAGGATGATCAATTTCCCATCTCCCAAATTCTCCGTGTAGATGCAGTGATCCGAGTTGCATCTTGTGAATCCATGATCCAACATCCATCGATCAAACTTCAAGTACCATTGTCTTGATGCTTGCTTTAAACCATACAAACTCTTCTTTAATCTGCAAACCATTTTCTCCTTACCTTTTACTTCATACCCCTTTGGTTGAAGCATGTAGATTTCCTCCTCTAAGTCACCGTGAGGGAATGCCATATTTACATCCATTTGCTCGAGATTTAGATCATGAGCAGCCACAAGGCTTAAGACAAGCCTAATTGAGTTCATTTTTACAACAGGAGAAAATATTTCATTGAAGTCAATACCTTTCTTTTGAGAAAAACCTTTTACCACAAGCCTAGACTTGTACCTTTTCTTCCCACCTTCTTCTTCCTTTAGCTTGTACACCCATTTGTTTTGAAGTGCCCGCTTACCTTTAGGCAACTCAACCAACTCCCATGTTTGGTTGCGATGTAGTGAGTCCATCTCCACTTGCATGCTCTTCGTCCATTCTTCTTTGGATTCATGTTGCATAGCTTCTTCATATGATTCCGGCTCTCCAGAATCTGAGATCAAGAGATGGTTGAAGGAAGGAACAAACCTTTCTGGAGGTCTACTTTCTCTTGTAGATCTTCGGGGAATAGGTTGAGGCTCCTCATTTGGTTGACGTTGTTGCACATTGTCACCGTTTGCAGTCCTTGAGTCTTCACTGTCCTCAAGCTCCATGTACTCATCACCTGTTTCTTTTGTTTGTTTTCTTTCCAAGTAATCTTTGTACATATTTTGTTCGTTAAAAATTACATCCCTACTCCTTAAGATTTTACCATCTTCAGGATTCCATAAGCGATACCCAAAGTCTCCTTCTCCATAGCCAATGAAGAAACACTTTTTGGACTTTGCATCTAACTTTGATCTTAGGCTTCTATCTACGTGCATGAAAGCCTCACACCCAAACACTTTGAGAAATGCATAATTCACCGGTTTACCTGTCCATGCCTCTTCTGGAACTCCCCCATCCAATGTCGTTGAGGGTGACCGATTGATTAAGTACACAGACGTACTTACAGCTTCCGCCCAAAGCTCAAGCGGTAGGCCTGCATGTAGCCGCATGCTTCGTGCTCGTTCCATGATTGTCCTGTTCATCCTTTCCAAAATCCCATTTTGTTGAGGTGTCCTTGGGGTTGTCCTTTGCCTCCGAATGCCATTGCTAGCACAAAAGCTTTCAAAAGCTTGGCTGCAATATTCGCCTCCATTGTCGGATCTGAGGCATTTAACCTTGGTACCTGTTTCATTCTCCACAAAGGCTTTTCACCTTTGAAATATGGAAAATACATCGGATTTATTCTTCATGACATAAACCCATGTTTTTCTAGTCGCATCGTCTATGAATGTTACATAGTACAATGAGCCACCAAGTGATGGTGTACTTGCAGGACCCCAAACATCAGAATGAACCAACTCAAGTTTTTTATTTTTTCTTTCATTTCCTGATTTTTGAAATTTTACCCTCTTTTGTTTACCATAAACACAATCTTCACAGAACTCTAAGTCCACTTCTTTCAAACCTGGTAGAAGCTTCTTTGTTTGAAGGATTTTCATTCCTTTGGCACTCATATGCCCAAGTCGGTAGTGCCACACCGCACTGTCAACTTCTGTAGTTGCTGCACAAGCTGAAGGTTGCGTGGTAACAGTACACAAGTAAAGTGTACCGACTTTTTCACCCTTGGCAACCACCAAAGATCCCTTTGAGATCTTCCACCGTTTGTTTCCGAATGCAATGTTGTGACCTTCATCGTCCAATTGTCCTGTAGAGATCAAATTTTTGCGAAGAGAAGGAACATGCCTAACATCTTTAAGCTTCCATTCATTTCCCTTAGCAGTTTTGACAGAAACTGTACCTTTGCCGACAATCTCACAAGCTTCATCATCTCCCAAGTATACATACCCAAAATTACCTTTGGTGTAGTCTTGGAAATGTTGCTTGTGTGGTGTCGCATGGAATGAATCCCCGGAATCTACTATCCAGGAATTAGACACATTGTCTAATGAGAGAATTAGAGCACCTTGCTGTACTTTACCTGCCACATTGGCCTCCGATGTTGGCTTGTTGTCTTGAGACTCTGTCTCCTTCTTCTTCTTGGACCAGCAATCCTTCTTGACGTGGCCCTTCTTGCCGCATTTCCAACATTCAAGAACTGACTTTGTGCGTGACTTGCTCCGCCTTGAGCGATCACGACCCTTTTGGTTTTTGAACCTCTCCTTAAGCCTTCCTCTTGTTTCCACTGATAGTGCAGCACTTGATGATTCTCCTGTGCTTCTCCTTCGCATTTCCTCGCTTAGGAGAACACCCACAACATCATCAAACTTAAGAGTATTTGTGCCAGAGATAGAATTACTTACAGCCATCACAAGGCTGTCCCATCTATCCGGTAGAGATGATAGTATAAGGAGAGCTCTCACTTCATCATCGAAATTGATTTTCACTGATCGAAGTTGACTTATGTTTGTGTTAAAGTCATTTAGGTGTTCTGCAACTGAACTATTCTCTGCCATCTTTAGATTGAACAAGCGCTTCATAAGAAATACCTTATTGGATGCCGATGGTTTCTCGTAGAAGTCGTCAAGTGACTTCATCAAGTCCTCCGTGGTCTTCATCTCCGAAACATTGAAGGCCACCGTTGACGCCAAGCTTAACCGGATTGTTCCCAGTGCCTTTCGATCAAGGACAATCCATGCTTCATCTGCCATTGTTGTGGGCTTCTTCGCAAGACCACCTAGTGGCAAATAGAGGTTCTTCTGGTAGAGATAGTCTTCAATCTGCATCTTCCAATGTTGGTAGTTTTTGCCGTTGAACTTCTCAATCTTGAGCTTCCCTTCCTCCGCCATAACTCCCACTCAATTCAAGGAATCCTTTCCTTGAGATAATTTAGCTACGAGCAAACCTTGCTCTGATACCAGTTGTTAGGAAATAAGACGTAGCTAAATAGATAATTGAGTAGATTACTTAATGGAGAGAGACAGATTTATATACACGAGATTATAGAGTAGAGAGAGAGAGAGAGAGAGAGAGAGAGTACACACGATATACGTGGTTCACCCAATGTGGGCTACGTCCACGGGAAAGCAGCCAGTCAATGGCTTTAGTACTTCAAAACAAGAAGTAGTTTACAAAGGGAGTATACCCTTAATGGAGCTCCCGCCTTGCTTCACTCTCACCACCTCACACTCACCTTGTTGCATCAACTCACACTATGAAATGTGTGTAGAAATGGCCTCTTTTTATAGGCCAAAAGGGCTGCCCTCTCTTATGAGAGACAGCCATGTGTAGCCGCCCTTGTGCGAATAAGTCCAAATCGGACCCTCCAATCCGCCCATGTGTGGCCGCCCTTGAGAAAACAAGTCCGCTTTTGAATTCGGCCACCGGCCATTGACCTCCGACCACCGGCCAACCGACCGGTTGTTTTCCGACCACTTTCCGGCCGCCATCCGGCCATAATATTCCGGCAAAAAAGAATATTTCGGCCTTTAAAGTTGTCCCTGATTCTTGTTCGTGAAAATTTTGGTTTCCGGTGAGTGATTTTCCTTCACGCACGATGGCTTCTCCTCATAATGGGGGCCTTACAAATGTGCGCTTTTACCATAGAAAATTACAAGGGTAAATCAGGCTCCATACTTAACACAAATTTCAAGCTTCCCTGGAAAATCCGGCCATGTGTCCTCTATATGTTTCCATGCTACACAATCTGCAAGAATCCATAGCACACCATCTGAAGATCTATTCTCCTCGTGCCATGATGCTAGGGCGGCCATGGACTTACATTCGAAGAAATGCTTGATGCGAGGAAGCAGAGGAAAGTGTCGCAAAACCTTTTGTGGAATTTTTTGTCCGCGGAGATCTACTTGATATCTCTCGGAATCACATTTCTGACACTTCTCCATGTCTATGTATTCCCCTCTGAAAAGAATGCAATTGTTAACACAAGCGTGAATCGAATTGTAATCCATCCCCATGTTTTGCAAGGTCTTTTTTGCTTCCTCTCTAGAATTTGGCTCCAGGAGCACCTTCAATCTAGACACGCGTGCTCCATCATACAATGGCGTATCGGCTTCACTTTTCATATCATCATAGATAAGCCTTTCTGAATCCATGATCGTCTTGATCATTTCATCGATCTCGGGCTCTAACATAGCCTCGTTGGGAATGTGGTCTGCATGATCATCCTCCGAGCTGTTAGAGGCTATATCTTGTGGCCTCATGTATGTTGCTTGACCAAAGCTCCTGCGAATATGTCTATTGGGTTGTAAGATTGCTGCTGTTGGCCAGCGTCAGAGTTCGACGAGTTATAATTGGCAACAACTCGATCTATAATAGATGGATCAAACTCGCCAAATTGCGAATGTACTCCAAAGAAACGCGTCTTGTCCATCGCACAGCATGTTTGTATTGATTACAAGTACATAAGATCCTTGTTGAGAGATAGGGGTTTTGGTTGGACGGTCCCACATCGTCGTCACTACTCATAATGAATGTAGAAACCTTATAACTTGGACATAAATTTAATCTTCTATTGGCATCCTCTCTCTTTTCTCTCTCTCTCTCTCTCTCTCTCTCTCTCTCTCTGATCACACTATAAACTACCTCACATTCTCTAGTCATGTTCGATCTCTACACACCTTGGTCTAGAGGTGCACGAAGATCAGAACCACCGGGTTATAATCTCGTCTTTATTGGTCAATGCCTATATTTGTGGGTACGAGAAATCTACACACCCACGTCTATATGACAATGCATGTAGTGGACAAAACCCCTTTGCCTATTCTTTAGCTGTAGCAATTCACAGCTTAACATCTCTTCACAGCAGATCCTTATTCGAGGAATTACTATGCACATTACATATTGACCTCCAATCTGAGTATCATGCCGTTGAAAGCTTTCCAACTTAAGGTCGCATCCGTAGAGAGGAAGAGAGGGATCATCGTTGGCCTAACTCTAATTCTTTTTCGTAATCCTGAAGGTAGACTTTAATATAAAAACTAAATCCAAAATCTAATCTTAAATCTAACCTAATTGAATTTATGGTGATTTTGAGCTAATTGAACATGGTTAGTGGGTGAGTTAATAGGTGTCAAATTCTGATGGGAATATACATATTGTTGTGTACGTAGTGTTTGCTCTTTGAGCAAAACCTTGAGCTTAGTTGGAACTCCCCCTTCATTGACATGCCCTAAAATCTAACCTAAATCTAAATCTAATCAAATCTTAAATCTAATTTAGCTAACTTTAAATCTTGCCCTAATCCTAAATCTACCATAAATCTAAATCTAATCCAATATTAAACTCAACATAAACCTAAATCTAATCTAATCTTAAATTTAACATAAACCTAAATGTAATCTAACCTAACGTTAAATCTAATTTAAATCTTAATATAATCTTAAGTCTAACCTAATTTTAAATTTAGCATACATTTTAAATATAAGTTAAATATAATCTAATTTAATCTTAGATCTTAATCTAACATAATCTCAAATGTAATATAACATTTCATTTCATATTTTCTCTAATTTTTTTATCTATCTCTCTCTCTCTCTCTCTCTCTCTCTCTCTCTTTGTTTTCTCCCCTTACCTCTGTCTTTTCGTCTTCTCTCTCTCTTTGTATTTTTTTTTCTCTCTCTCTCTCTCCCTCTGTCTCTTTCTCTTTGTTTTCTCCTCTCTCTCTCTCTCTCTCTCTCTCTCTCTCTCTCTCTCTCTCTCTCTCTCTCAATGTGTGTGTGTATGCATTCTTTGTTTATGCATGTGTGTGTAATTTTTTGTACATTCAATGTGTGTGTATGTGTTTTTTGTTTATGCATGTGTGTACATTATCTCTCTCTCTCTCTCTCTCACACACACACACACACACACACACACACACACACACACAAAGACACAATGTGTGTGTGTGTGTGTGTGTGTGTGTGTGTGTGTGTGTGAGAGAGAGAGAGAGAGAGAGAGAGAGAGAGAGAGAGAGAGAGAGAGATTGAGTGGGAGCGAGAGAAAGAGGGGAAGGGAACATGAGAGGGGGAGAGGGAAGGAGCATACCTAGATCTCCTTCCTCTCCTTGTGTGTGTGTGTGTGTGTGTGTGTGTGTGTTTGGGGGGGGGGGGGGGGGGGGGGGGAGGGGGGAGAGAGAGAGAGAGAGAGAGAGAGAGAGAGAGAGAGAGAGAGATAGATTGAATTATCATCCATGGAGGTCAGATATGACCTATGGGACCAGAAACAAAACATTACAAAAGATTCCTTCTGATACATATCAGTTAAGGACTGAGGGTCCATCGAAGGTGGAAAATTGAAGATAAGGTGGAGTGACCTAAGTTGGGGTAGGTGATAAGGAGGGAGCCGATTTGGGAGTTTGGAACTCCTGGATGATGGCTTTACCTCCTCGATAAACTGCCCATTTCCCTGCTATGCGCGCTTCTCGCTTCTTTTGGAGTTCGGCCTTCTTCTGTTTGAGTTGGGTGGGTGTGAGATCTTCAGCAAACCATATTTTTGTGTCCTTGAGAAGCCTCGATTGCTCAAGGATCTTGACTCGATCCGCTTTGGTTTTGAAGGTGAGGATTGCATGGTTGGTACGATGCTCGTGAGCAAGAGTGGTGATTGTTGCTGGATCCCATTGTTCCATGTGGGTTGTTCTTTGGATGCGAGCGAAAGGCTCGTGGAACTTGGGGTCCCCCTCTCCTTGCCAGTCGCTTGGAAGTCTGCCAATGCGAACATTGAGAGCGATGTCATCTTGTCGCTGTCGTTCGCGTAGCGTAGACGCCACATGATCTTCGACTTTGCGAAAGACGGCATCTTGCACTTGAGTCTTGACCTTGGTTTCTACCTCCGTTTTTGTTTTGTTGAGCTTGATTTCTATATGTTCCATCTCTTCCTTCTTGGAGCTCTCCACTGCGCTAAGTCGAGACTCGATGGCTACGAGTCTTTCCTTCAAATCTTCATTTTCCTTGCGAAGTCTTTCAACTTCACTTCGAAGATGAACCATGCTGTCCACCTTTGGAGGTGTTGCTACGACCCCGGCGAATGTGGGTTTTCCTCGAGATGAAGCCCGAGTAGTCGCCATGGTAGGCACTCAGACAATGACTTAGGCCTTAAGATGCTCTGTGTAATTGACACCTTAGGGATCTGTGGGAACAGGGGTTTATTGATTTAATTAAAAAACCTGAGGGCTTTGTGTAGTCGGTAGTAAAAGAAATTTATGTGTAGTCGGTAGCAGATCGACACGGGGTTGAAGTTGACACTAGGCCTGTGGAATGGGTTCGACAGTAAGCTGTGGAACGGGTTCGACACTAGGCGTGTGGAACGGGTTCGACGAGTTCAATGGCCAACTGTGGAGCGGGTTCGACAGTAGGGCGAAAGCGACAGAGAGTCGGGCTCGTCGGCTGAGGGAGAAGCTCATACACTAACGCCTCTCCACAGGGCTGCCCTCGCCCAGGGGGAGACGCAGAGAAGGGCTTAGGAGGCTTAGGGTTTGAGAGAGAGAGAGAGGGAGGGAGAGGTGTGGGTTTACCTATTTTGCTAGAGCGCCGAACTCAGATATGAAATCTAAGTTTTTGGCACTCTCGGTTTATTTTTTACCCCTGTCGACGTCGCTATGAGTGTCGTTATGCAACAAATAGTATAGCGATGCTCATAGCGATGGTCATAACGACGCCATGGATTTTAACATTTGAGCGTCGCATTGCTAGCGTCGCTAATATGAAGAACCTCTTGTAGTGATTGAAAGGCAGTTTTCTTAGCATCGCAAGTCATGCCGTTTGTTGCTTCCAGCCAGCAGTTTGAGACTTTCATGCAAACCTCATTCACATCTTCCGTTGACCTTGAACTTGATGCATCACTTTCTCGTTGTCTCCTACGGCTCTCTCTTTTCATCATAGACCAATATTCTCGCATCCGATGGTCACCTTCATGGCGAATTGTGATTGAGTCTTCCCTGTGGTAATTGTGAGGCGTGTCATCATGAAGTGGATTGTATTGCACATGTTGTTGAAAGTACTCAGAGCCCTGCAGTGTACTTGGAAGTGGTTGGTCGTGCACAATCCTCTCTTCCAAACATCCGACACCACAAGCAATGGCCGGCCATCCAACATGGCAATTGTGGTGAGGATGTTGTTGGTGCGGAACATGCTCTCCCGAACTGCTAAAATTGACATTCCACAAAAGGTGACAATCGAGTGGAGGGTGTTGCTCGAACACAACGTGTTGGCCAATCTCCTGCTACAACATCTCCATCCCAATCTCCTTGACCACAGTCTCCAAACCTTAGGACAATTCTTCACAAGGTCCCTCTACAACTTCTTGTTGCAATTTTCCCTCTTCTTGCAAGAGAGAGAGAGAGAGAGAGAGAGAGAGAGAGAGAGAGAGAGAGAGAGAGAGGGAGCTCATAGACTTTTGAAGGGGTAGGTAGAGAGTCTTGCCTTCAACTAAATCAAGAACCATTAAAGTGGTTGGTAGAACACCTTTAGAATTATTGAATATTTATCTTTTGGCTTTAGAAAATTGCCAACAAAACACCATCCAAGAGTGCCTCACAAGAAGTGTCAAGGACAGTACATTTTGCACCACTAACCCATGCTTTAACCCATCTATGCATAAACCCTTCTTTACTTTGAGAATTCTGAGCAAAAGGTTGTCCTTACTCTTCAAGCCTGACCAACCTTCATTATTGACAAGGAATCTAGAGCCTCAAGATGTTTTGAATCATTTGTCGGGGAGAGTCCTTGGGGTAAGAGTGAAGTGGGCCAGTCAGTTCATTACCCTTATCAATATTTATGCACCATTGATGCTAAGGGGAGAGCTAAACTTTGGGTGGATCTGAGGGAAAAACCGTTGGAGGGAGACCGGTGCATTATGGTGGATTTCAATATGGTGGAAGCTCGAAAGGTGGACTATTGGTCTATGGGGTAGCTCTCCTGGCTGGACATATACAAGCCTTCAATATGCCAATACGGCCTCCCGTCTGGATAGATGTTACATCTCACATCATGCGGATTGGCTTCCCCCTATCGGTTATTGGAAACCAATACTTCCAAGAGCTTATCCGATGTCTTTTCCCTTAAGCTTCACATACCCAATGCTAGTATGATGATTCTTTCCGAGAGGGAAAAAGAAGAAACTAATATCCGGGGAACATCTTTTTAAGATCCTCCTCCCTAGGTCCCTAGTTAAGAAGGCTCTCGTCAAACTTGAGAGGGATGTGGATGTTGCTGACCCTCGCGCCTGGTCCTCCCTAGTGAACAACATTCAATAAGCAATCAAACGAGCATGGTTGCTAGTAAAAACCTCTCAAGAGGACACACACAGGGAGTTGAAAGAAGAAGTGGAGGAGATCTCCAAAAGTATGCAAAAAGGTGGAGCCTCCGAAGGGGAACACAAAATATGGATTGAGGCCAAAGAGAAACTTGTTGATCTGCAAGATAAGGAGATAAAAAATACCCAGCTACTGGCTAGAGAGCTCTCCCTCAAAGCAAACCCGACCAATCAGTCTCATTTTTTTAAATCTCTAAAGGTCAAAAGGAGAAGTGATGTATTACAAAAATCAATGAAGACAAGGGAAATGTTATAACTGACCAAAATGCTATGGCCAAGCTTATGCGTAACCATTTTAGGCAAGCTTAAGCTTGAACACATTAGTCAAATTATTGATCAGTCGGAAGTATGCTCTTAGAAGGTTGAGAAGGCAAAAACCAAAGTGCTTGGTATTGTTAAGTGTAGTGTGATGCCCCCGCTGAATCGATATCATTGGAGAGTGCAATCTTAGGTGATGAATGCTGGCATGCCTTGCAGGCAATGGGGAAGGAAAAATCCCCTAGGTGGGACAAGCTCAAAGTCAAATTTTTCAAAGAATTATGGGAGGATCTCAAAGTTCCACTGGTTATAATGGCAAACAGGGCTCTCTCAAATTGGTTTGTTGCTCTCTACTTAAACACTAGCACCCTATTTCAATGATGATGGTGGTGTACAAGCTCATTGCCAAGGTCATGGCATTAAGGATGGCTCCAATCTTGAGGAAAGTCATCACTCCTCATTAGCATGGCTTCAACAAAGGATGTTCTATATATGATAACATCTTGGCAGTCATGGTCGACATTGAAAACACGGTTTTCACTAAGAAAGAAAGTTTCCTCCTGTAGCTTGACCTGGATAAGGCCAATGATATAATTTTGTATTCATACATTGCGACTGTTATGAAGGCCTTGGGGTTTGGACCCAAGTTGAGTTCAATAGTGCATACTCTTGGGGAGGAAAGCTACTTTGAGCTACTCTTCAACAATAGGATAGTGGGTATGTTTCAGGTCAAGAGATTGATCAAGCAAGGTTGCCCCCTTGCCCCACTGCTCTTTGCTATTGGCTCTCACCCTATGGTATCTTTGCTTGAGGACAATTCTTTAAACAGGGAGATTCAAGGCCTCTCACTTCATGGGGGGAAACAATTGATTGCAAATTTGTGTGCAGATGATTCTTTGCTACTCCTCAAAGCTAAGCTAGAAGTACTAAGAAGATCCCTTGAGATTTTTCAGCTATTTGCCACGGCTTCTGAATCCATGTGCAATATTGAGAATAGAAGATTAATTTCTCTATCTGAAAGTGACTTGTTCGACCCCGCAAATTGGTCAAGGGTAGATATTGGTAAGGGCATTGTGTCTAGGTGCCTCTATAGGGGTGGGAATTTTGGCTAAGTAGCAATTCAATTGGGTCATGAACAATATTAATATAAAAATAAGAAGGTGGGATTTTGTTCTCCTCCCCTTCCATTGTAGAGTCACGATCATGAATACTTTCATGACCCCCTATATTTCCTTTGTGTTTCCACTTATTAAGCTGAGATGATCTAACTGGAAAGAGTTTTTGAAGCCTACCAAATGATTCTTGTGAAAGAGAAACACTAAAACCAAGACCCCTTGCCAATAGGGAAAATGGGATTTTTTGGCAAGACCAAAGAAATAAGGCAGCATTGAACTCTTGGACCCCAGGCTTCATGCAGAAGCATTGTGTGCCAAGCTTGTTACCTTGCTAGTAGAGCAAAAGCAAGAATGGGTCATCATGGCCTGGGATATGATAAGCAAAGCAGAGCTTACCTTGAAAGGGGGAAAATGGAAAGAGGCCACAATGCACGCCAAGATCCTGGTACCTCTCAAGAGATGGCAAGGAAGTGCAATAAAGTGGCCTTAATCTTAGAAGGGGGAAGAAGTTCAAATATTTCAAGGGATTCTCTCGCTAGTGGTCCCCCTGGCTGTCCAAACTTAGAAGGGGTACTTTGAACCCCTTCTGGAGAGAAGTGGTGGGAGGGGATGCGGGACTTAGCCGGCGGGAAGTGTCATGATGGCTTGTGGATGCGGATCGGACTTGGAAGGATGGACAAGAGTCAGCCTAGGTGGGGCTCTTAGTTGTCTTCCCCATCTCCCCAGTGTCACCATCCTGTTTGCTCTTTTTGGAGAAAAATTGGTGGCCCAGTTCATCCTGCTCAACTTGTTGGAAAGATCGTCATCGTCGTTGATGGCAGTAGGGCCGGCCTCTGCGGCATAGATGGGCTCCCTTTGATGGATCTTGGCTCTCTTGGAATAGCATGTGGTGATGCTTAATGCGCGGATGCTCTGGTTCAATAGACTTTGGATGGTGACGTCGGGTGGGGTGCTGTCTTTTGGTGGCTCCCCCGCCTTCTCTTTGGCCTTGTCTGGTTTGGCCGGTGATGGAGACACTTGGGCTCCACCCTTCTCTCACCATTATGCTCTCTTCAATTATGCAGGGGTTACCCTGCTAGTCTATGTTTGCTACTATCTCTCGGCTCCCCTTGGGCACTGTGGATGGCTATGACAGAGCCTCTACCAGTGGTGGCAACCAAGGTTTGTCTTTTCTATGGACTTATGTCTTGATGTATTTGCTTTGTAGATTTGGGGGATCTTTGTAAAACCCCGTGGGTTGATTTGATGTTTGGTTGCTGGCTTTTGTGGTGGTTGCCACCTTGGCTCGTGTGCAGTAGGGATGCTATTGTAGGAAAAAGGAAGGTTAGCCCTTGGAAAGCAAATAGGTTGTTTATTTTGTTTCATTTGGCATGAGTGCATTATGGGTGAAAGCATAGAATGGTGTCTAAATACTTGGTGTCCATGGACACCAAGTATGATGCTATGGATGGCACCATATCTAGGCTTTTAAGTCAATAATTTTTAAAAGAATATTGGTAAAATAATATAGGTAAGATAACTGACTTCATGAATCCACTACTCGGATTGAAAGACATGGAGCGGTTAGCACGCGTGGACCTCTCCCTCTCCCTCCCTCTCTCTCTCTCTCTCTCTCTCTCTCTCTCTCTCTCTCTCTCAGATGGCCTCCAATGCCCATCTCCATCTCTCTCTCTCTCTTTCTCCTACTCTCCTATTCAGAATATGGATGATGGAGACTCTTTTCCTCTCGCTTTGGTTCCAGCTCATACCTCCTCACAAGCAACAATGGAGCTTCTTGAACTCAACAATGCAACACAAATGGATTTTAGTTCACTATTACAATCAAAAGTTTTGTACGACTTCTTTCATTTCAAACTACTGCAGACTGTTCCAGGATGGTGGACGAAGGATTTTATGATGAGGCACATGGAATAGATATAGTTCATACGTAGGTGCACTCCAAGAGAAAGGCTTGTCTAAATGAGGATGAAATTATTGCAGTGAGGAAGTATGAAGCAAAGGCTAAACGTGAGTACAAAAAGCGATGTTGTGCAAGAAAGCAAGTACAGCCAAGCATCGACATTGGAGCGGAAGATTGTCATAGGGAGGACGTCGATGTACACACAAAGGAAGACAAGAAGCAACATACTATTCAGAATATTGTTTAGCAGATTGTGAGACAGTTGCATAGTTATGGGAAAGAAGATAAGAATGCAATCCTTCAAGGTGTTTTCAATGATGATAGGATCTTGCCATTCTGTGAAGATTTGTATCTTCCTGCAAATGGCCTTATTTCTGCACTCAAGGTCTCCTTACAGGAATTAAAGATTCCAAAATTAGCTGACGAGATGTTTTAAAATGAAGCACATTCAGCATGCTGGTGAATGGATTACTGCATGATAATGGGAGCCAAGGTAGAGGTGTTACTCTACATAAAGTAGCAAAGCTATTAAATGTTCATCCAAGGAATTTATATTCAGCTTTGGGTAGACTTGACAGCGATCCTATGTCAAGTACGCTGAGGTTCAACTTATGCAAAAGAAAGTCTGAAAATGCTGAGTCCTTATCGGAGGAGTTGAAACAGACAATAATTACATTTTGGATAGAGCATAGTAGGGTGTCTCCAAACAAGAAAGATATTTGTCAGAAACGATTGGGTAGAAAACATTATCAAGAGCATCCCATACACTTACTTGATGAATCTCAGGTAAACATGTTTCATTCTTACAATGAATAACTCTCAAGTGAAACATCTCACTCTTATGAATAGCTACCCATTGGGTGTTATGGAGTTGTGTACATGCTACTATATGTGATATGTAGCCAAGTAATGTGTCACGATAGTCCATTGTCTCTACCTAGGCTATTATGTGTGCTATATTGCAAAGTGTAGCCCAATGTCCTTGCCTATGCAATAAGTGTGCCATGTAAAAGGACTCTTTTTGTAGTAAGATAGCAACATGTGTGCTATACAGTAAAAGTGTGTGTAAGAATAGCACAATGTTCTTGTCTATGATATGATGTGTGGTATGTGAAAGAGCTATATTACATATTGAGAGCACTATGTGTGCCATATAGTGTTAGTGTGTGTAATAAGAGGCCGATGTCCCTATCTATGCTATTATGTCATAGTATTTCTTGCAGTATGAGTGCTATATAGCATAACTATGTGTAATAGTAGCCCGATGGTCCTGTCTATGTTATTATGTGTGCCATGTAGCAGGACTCTATCAGAGTATGACAACATCATGTCTGCTATATAGCAGACATGTGTGTATAATAGCACAATATACCTATCTATGGTATTATGTGTGCTATCAGATTATATAATATTATGAGAGCCCTATGTGTGCTACATAGCAGATGTTAGTGTAATAGTAGCACGGTATCCATGTCTATGCTATTATGTGTGCTATACAGAGTGTGATATGTGTAATAATAGCACAATATCCCTGTCTATGCTCTTTTGTGTGTTATGTAGAAGAAATGTATTATAATATGAGAGCACTATGTGTGCTATATAGCAGACGTGTGTGATGTGTGTGTAATAACAGCTAAAAATCCCTATCTATGCTATTATGTGTTATATAGCAAAATTGAGCATGTAATGAAAGCTGAGTTATCTATCTATGCTATTATCTGTGCTATGCTATTATGTGTGATATATAGCATAGCTATATGTATTTACACCAATGCATCTGTAGCTATGCTATTATGTGTGATATATAGCATAGCTATATGTATTTACACCAATGCATCTGTAGCTATGCTATTATGTGTGATATATAGCAAAATGTAATTCTAATGCTTTTTTTTTTCAAGCAGACAGAGTATTTCTTGAAGTTTAAAGATAGCCACCCACATGTGACAATTGGGCAAAGGTCTTTTGAGAAGTTGAAGCCTTGGTTCGTGCGAAATTTGAAAGATTGAAATACTTGCTATTGTGTTTATCATATCAAACTGATGTATCTCAAAGATGCGTTTAATGTTATGTGCTCATCTGCTTTTGGTTTTCATGGGAGGTCATGTACATGTAAATGCAATGTTTGCAAATGAGATGGGGTGAATGCAGAATGTCTTGCGGTTGAGCACTCATTTTCAAGGATCACGAAGTTGTGAGAACCATGCATATGTACAAAGGCTGAGGGGGATATGTTCCATAAACACACCTGATTGATGGGCCAATGCAAAAACTGTGGTGTGGAAAAGCTCAGCCTTTTTCCACGAGAACGTGCAGAGATGACAAAGACAGCTCCACTACAAGTCTTCGAGGACATTAAAGTTCAAACTAAGCATGGTCTAAGTAAGAGAAAGATGTTTTCACTCAAACAGGTGGCTTTAGATGAGCTAATAGGGAGGATAAAAGATGACATGAGAACTTCATCGAGCACAATTTCACTTACAGATGGTAGGCACATCAATACAGAGAATGTTTGAAGGTGTTTCCTTCAGATACCATTATATCTGTAGTAGACTTTGCTGAAAATTACTCGTTCAAAGAGCAAAATGAAGTACAATCCATGGCATACAGATCAATGCACCATCCTTGTTCACATAACGTACATGCGTGACAACGAAGATGACAGTATTATCAAGCATATGCATTTCTACATCTCCGATGATAGGCAACATGATATGCTATTTGTCTAGCATTGTTTTCTTCTTTGTGATCAATGGCTTAAAGACCAGGGGCTGAATTTCAAGAAGCATTGGGTGCGGTCAGATGGTGCAGCCTCGCAATTTCAAGGCTGCAAGGCCATTTTACTTTGTTGCTAGATATTACCAACTAACAGGTACAGAGATGACATGGAATTTTTTTTGGCTTTGGCCATGGCAAGGGGGAGCATGATGGCGCTGGTGCTATGATAAAGAGAGACCTTACACATGAACAACTCAAGAGTAATGGAGTTGTTCTTAGGCAAGCTGCAGATGTGGTTGCATTTTTGACGAGAACAATGTCCAATGCTGCATGTAGCTCTTATGCACAATCCACTAAAGCAGGTCCTACTATAAACATGAAATTTTGGCTAGTAAAAGAGACAGAAGTGGACAGGTCTAATCTATGGGGTTGTGAGAGAGTACTAGGTTCTTGATCACTCCATTGCATTTCAGGATTTTGTCGTCATGATCCTACTCAATTAAGGACCAGGCGGCTTTCTTGTTTTTGTCATGCTTGCATGAAGGGCCACTGGAGGACTTGTTCCAGCAAATCATATGCAGGCAAGTGGACACATAAGGCATTGAAACCACTCTCTGAGGTACCAGAAGATGAAGCTGCAATGTTTGAGGGATCCCAGGATATGCTGAGTGAGTATCTGATTGAAGGTGATAACTTTGCAGTCAATGCAGACACTGGCAATGCAGAAGGTGTAGAGTTCTTTCTTTTGAGATGTACAAAGAGAAAATGGATGACAGATTGCATCTTAAGAGATAAGTGGAAAAACAAATGTGATAAAAACACTTATGTTGTCACAAGGTGTTATTATCTACAGCAAGAGGGGACCCAAATCACTACACTCTACTTGATGATAGGGGAGTTACTAACCTGTACTCTCACCTTGTTCGGGCAATCAAGTTTGACATGCCTTTGGTAGATGCTACCGCAAAGACATATTATTTATCTCCGGAACTACATGAAATCATTTACAATGCCATGCCCTATGAAGCAGCATGATACCTATTTAACATGCTTATATTATGTTCTATATAGCCTTCACCATTCAGTACCTCCTTACACATGTCCATTATGCTATGTATCACATAGCACACAACCACACGGAGGACATAGCATAGAATCACACACATTTCAGATAATGAGGTTACTATTGTGAACATGTTGCACCTTGAAAAAAGTTAGCCATGATATTTGTCAAAAACGATTGGGAAGAAAACATTATCAAGAGCATCCCATTCACTTTCTTGATGAATCTCAGGTAAACATGTCTCATTCTTACAATGAATAACTCTCAAGTTAAACATCTCACTCTTATGAATAGCTACCCATTGGGTGTTATGGAGTTGTGTACATGCTACTATATGTGATATGTAGCCAAGTAATGTGTCAAGATAGTCCATTGTCTCTACCTAGGCTATTATGTGTGCTATATTGCACAAGTGTGTGTAATAATAGCCCAATGTCCCTGTCTATGCTATAAAAGGACTCTATTGTAGTGAGATAGCAACATGTGTGCTATACAGTAAAAGTGTGTGTATCACATAGCACAATGTTCTTGTCTATGATATGATGTGTGGTATGTGAAAGAGCTATATTACATATTGAGAGCACTATGTGTGCCATATAGCATAAGTGTGTGTAATAAGACGCCAATCTCCCTATCTATGCTATTATGTCATAATATTTCTTGCAGTATGAGTGCTATATAGCATAACTATGTGTAATAATAGCCCGATGGTCCTGTCTATGCTATTATGTGTGCCATGTAGCAGGACTCTATCAGAGTATGACAACATCATATCACCAAAATAAAATTACATCATTCAATCATTAAGTTTAGAGAACTTTGAACGGGTCAGTTTTTTGTATAGTAATCGCAAGTACATTCAGTGCGCAAAATGCTGTATACATGATTCCATAATCACAATCAACCTTCCCTACATACTTCTCGGTGACTTCTATAGTGGCTGATGACACGAGCAGACACTATGTCCGAAGGATTTTCAAACTAGTTCATCTTTGCATAAGCATTAGGGCTGGGTGAGACTGTCCACTTGACTAACCAAGGGAACAATGTGCTAACCAGCTAAATTGTGGACTGAAAAATCTCTGCTGGTTCAAATGAAGCAGGACAGACCCAAGTCCCGAGAGGGTTGAGCAGACACTTGTAGAGTGTGTCATCCACCACCAGTGTATTATCAGAGTTGAACTTAGGATAGTGCTTCCAAAAGTCTTTCAAACACTTGAAAAATATGGGCTTTGCGTTATCGAGGAAAAATTGTCTGTTCAGCCTAGGAAAGCATGCACTCAAAGCAAGTGCTAGATTGTCATGGGTCATGCAGCTCCATAGTGCAACTTGTGCTCTTTGCAGTAGTGCATGCAAAAAGATTGATGCATTGGACCTGACCACATATTCAAATTGCATCTTTCCTGTAGCATTTGGCCCAATGACTACCTGATACCTTGATCTTGCCCAGTCAGGAGTACTGCTTCTCGCTATTCCTTTGTAGAAGGAGACCTTATACCTCCTTATGAGAAGCCCATTCACATCCAGTATGATGCATTAATTGTCCCTTCTCTTCTTGTCCTCACAAGACGCAGGAGGCAGTGCAACAATTTGTACTGGCATTACCACAAGGCACTCTGGCCTCTCTTGCCTCTCATATTCATGTCCATTTTTGGCCTCTTTATCAGCATTCTTTGTACCTGCCTCATTTGTATCTGTAGCATCGGCTCGACCCATAGGGACCTCTGGACTCATTAGGAAATTTTGGAGGTCATTTGGAGGGCCATATGAAGAGAGAGAAAAATAGAGCGCGTCCAATGAGCAGGAGGGCTACGTTACGTAGGAAAGTACATGGAAAGACTCAAAAAATAGGAAAATAGCCTAAAAACTTTCACGAATCTAGGATTGTGGCATTGTAACTTCCTTGCTTTTACCGAGCTATTAGGTGCTTGCCAGTGGTCCCACTGCTGATATTTTCTTATGGTCATTAACGTACTGGAGGGTGACCATTAAGCCCGCACAAGATATTGGAATTCTAAAACACTTTTCCTCCATTACAATGCTTTCAAAGTGAATCTCCCTCCACTAAAGCTTTTCTCTGAGAGCTATGGCTTCCACGTCTTCTCGCCTAAGAAGCTCTAGGTGTTTACTATCTCTCACAACAACAACCAACAGCTTCACTTTGCCTAGAAGGCCAAGTAGTAGCATATCCTCAATTACAATATCAACTTCAATAAGTGCAGAGAACCAATGGGTTGGACAAAGGAGAAACAAAGGTTCATGGGTCCTCATGCAACCAAGAAGACCCAAGAGGTCTAGTGGTATCAATGTTTACCGCTCAGCATGGTAGGCCAGAGTGTTGGATTTCAAAGTTGAAATCGGCAAAAGATCCATTAGGAGATTTCGGAGGTCTTTTGGAGGGCCTTTTGGAAGAGAGAGGAAAATAAGCTCCTCCAATGAGAGAAGAGCCTACATTACGTAGAAAAATAGATTGATATTAACAAAAATATAAAAGGTGTCCCTCTCCTCATTTAATAATCTAGTGGTCCTTGAAGACGATCACTCTCTTTCATTTAATGCAAGCACTTTTTTCAGAAGGTAGATGCGGTGCATTTGATACGGCTTACGTCATCACTAGAATTCAAAAAGTTACAAACCTATCAAGTGGTGGAATATTTTGAAACTTTTGATACTGTCAATGCGTCTGGAACGCCCAAATATCCTAGAAATGAATGTCCAATTGCCTAGCTCCGACATCCAAAGAGGCAAAGAATGTCAAAAACCCCTAAACGAACATTTTACTAACGGCGCGCGAGGGGGCATTCCAAAATTTTGGAATGCCTCTTCGCGCGCCGTTAGTAAAAAACCCCTTTTTTCCTCTTTTAGAGAGCTTTTTGAGAGGAAAATGTCAAAAAATCTCTAAAAAGGCCTCCATCTATCACATAGGTTTTTTCTTCATCATCTTAGCCTTAGAGATCATAATTTCGGGTCTATAAGAGTGAGCACGCACACCCATTGTTACAATTCTACAAAGTGCATTTTGATCACACACACACACAGAGACATACAAATATAACATACACAAAAACACACAGAGACACAAATATAACATACACACACACAGAGACACACACACTCACAAACACACAAACACACAAATATAACACACACACACACACACACATAAACACAAAGAGCCTCTCTCTCTCTCTCTCTCTCTCTCTCTCTCTCTCTCTATATATATATATATATATATATATATATATATATATATATATATATATATATATATATATATATACTATACTATAGGCGCGCGTAGAGAGGCACAACCGGTGTGCATGTCTCTATGCGCGCCTTTAGTACTGTGCATCCACCAGTGTATGTGTTTATGTGTGTATGTGTGAGTGTTATAGAGAGAGGAAGTAAGGCAGGGGAAAGAGAGAGAGAGAGAGAGTCTTCCTGTTACCTTATACTAACGGCGCGAGGAGGTGTTTTTTGAGGTCAAAACATGCTCCACGCGCGCCGTTAGTAATGGGAGTCTCTCACTCTCTCTCTCTCTTTAAATATGCTAAGCTATAGAAAGGAGAGAGAGAGAGAGAGAGAGAGAGAGAGAGAGCATGGTGCAAAAGTGCAATAGAGAAACATGGGTAGGCTTTCTTGAAAAATAATTGTCCAAAAATCACTAAAAGGAGCTTTGTACTAACGGCGCACAGAGGGGCATTCTAGCATTTTAGAATGCCTCCTCGCGCGCCTTAAGTAAAAAGCCCATTTTTTGGGGTTTTTTGACAGTTTTTGCCTCTCCGGATGTCGGAACGAGACAAGTAGACATTCGTTTTTAGGGTATTTTGGCGTTCCGGACGCATTGGTGGTGTCAAAAGCCTCAAAATCTATCACTATTTGACAATTTGTGACTTTTCAACTTTCAGTGATGACGTAAGCTGCCTTGAATGCGCCGCACCTGCCTCCTGAAAAAGACGCTTACATTAAATAAAAAAGTGACCGTTTTCAAGGACGATTGGGAATATAAATCTACTTTTTAAAGTGTCTGGTTGTCCTTTTGGACGTACTCACAAGGTGCAAGTGCATTTTAAAAAAAGTTTCTAGAGAGAGAAATACAATTTCTTACAAGGCCCTCCAAAGGACCTCCAAAATTTTCTAATGTGTAAAGGAAGTTCTTATTCAGCATGTGTTTACCCATCCAGAGGTGATAGCAAACGGTGGAAATGTATCAGATATACATCAACCACGTTGCAATTGTAAGTACTCTTGACATCTGAACTTCATTTGATTTGTCATTTCACTTATTGATACTCTCATTATAACTTTTCTTATATATTTTGCAACGTGTATCCCTCTTCTTATGAGCAATGTCTCCATTCTTCACAGCTCAACTACATTAGATTTGTCATTTTTACTTATTGATACTCTTAGTTTAACTCTTGTTATATATATTGCAGATGTTTATCCCTCTTCTTATGAGCAATGGGAGCCTGTGGAGTGCATAATAGGCCTCTTCCTTGTTGTTCATGCCCACATTGGTTCTCTACAGTATTCAGGGAGGAGCAGCAAAAGCCTGGTTGATGAAGGAATATTTTTCTATGACCACTTCTACCAACTCAGCTCAGGGAATAAGAATGGCATGTTGGTGAAACTGCCTCTACCAATCGATTGGAACACTGTGGACTGGCCAGTTCCCGAGGAAACAATGGTGGAGGCAATGCGAAGTAAGCTCTACAAGAATATACAGAGGTCTCTACGTAGCTCTATTCCCACCAAACTGGTTAGAATTGCAAACTTCTGTCCTGCTGCACTCTTCATAGAGTTGTTTCATAGCTACAATATCCGTGTTACGAAAACTATGTTCATGTGCAAATCATTTCAGCAGTCATCCTGTGAACTGGCCAGTTCCCGAGGAAACAATGGTGGAGGCAATGCGAAGTAAGCTCTACAAGAATATACAGAGGTCTCTACGTAGCTCTATTCCCACCAAACTAGTTAGAATTGCAAACTTCTGTCCTGCTGCACTCTTCATAGAGTTGTTTCATAGCTACAATATCCGTGTTACGAAAACTATGTTCATGTGCAAATCATTTCAGCAGTCATCCTGTGACAAACTTCTTGACAGAGGATGGTATGTAAAGGAAGAGATTGGCTTACGGTGCGAGGTCGCGCTTGATACTCTAGTTGTCAAGTACATGATTGCAAGCCAATCACTCTTAGTCTCCTTTTGGTATATGCGATCACAACTGCTCAAAGGTAAGTACATTCCTATGGACCAGGTTTCTGCAGGCTTGGAAGATAATCCTGCTGTGGATGTGGAAGTGATTGATAAAGAGCATGGCCTAATGTTGGTGGTTACAATAAGGGAGCTATGCAGTCTTCTGCAGTTGCGGCATGACATAATTGAAGATTCAATGGACAGGGACCTATCAAATTTTTCTTTTTTCCTAGCTGGCCGTAAGCTGATGCAACGAAGGGAAAAAGATATTTTGTGCAAAAAGTTGGATGGTCGGGTTGAAATAGTGTCGATGTAACAGAGATTCTTGTGAACCCAAGTGTATACGAATGCCTTTCAATACATAAAGTTTTTTGAGCTCATTTGTCAATTGTGTCCTATGAATATAAGTGTGCTTGAAATACATTTCTTTAGCATGTCAAATCTCTCTCTCTCTCTCTCTCTCTCTCTCTCTCTCTCTCTCTCTCAATGTTAGACAAGACAAAGACATGATAGAAGAGTCATCTTAATTCATTAGAAAGTACAAACTCGTCCGTGAACAATGGACTGAGATACAATTTCTATAAGTATGGAATCAGAATGTCTTCAAGGTAAAAATCAAAGGAATGCCCCTCGAAAGAAGGTGGTGAGATAGTTGTTCCCGGTGGATTTAGTTCTCCCTTTTCAGGAGTATCATCAATCAGCAGTGTATTAGTTGCATCAAAGGGTACACCGATTTGGCTAAACGGTTTGTAGAAAAGAGGTAAATGTGGTTTTTTAGGGTGGTAGTGACCCTCGACGGTAACGCATTTTCTTTGATCATACAAGAAGGCAAAATCTGACGTGTGAGCGCCGCATACACCGCAAACTATTGTAACTAGTGGTGACAAGTTTTGCCTTTGCATTGAAGACCATATGGAAACTCTGAAGCGTGGAAGAAGAAACTGAATAAATTCCTTGGTTCCTGGACGAATCACAACTCGACAAGTTCCTATCCGAAATGTTTGCAAATCCTCAAAGGGTTTTGTGTCACCGAGAGTCACGCGCATCAGCAACAATCCATTGAGGTCCAAGATAATCAACCTCTGTAACAGTTGACAAGTACATATAAGTAGTTAGAAGCTGAACATATTTTGCCATACTTGAATAGACATTACCGGAACAACCGTATCTACAGGTAGCAAGGGTCCATACTGGGTCTCTCTAGTGTTGTTGTCGTTGTTGCTCTCCTCTGCTTTAGCTTCATCATTCACATCTTCATAGTCATCATTCACATCTTCATCAAGGGTCTCCCCCATGGCTCT